>NC_016089.4:44635476-44767376 GCF_000004515.6 Glycine max | reverse complement strand
TAATATAGTATTATTTTTATTATCATATTTTGAGATTATATTTTTTGATTTATATAAAGACTCAGGTTCACTGACTTACATGTAAATTTAGTTTTATTAACTTATTTAGAAGTTACTGACTTTTAAAAAAATATCGGCAGAATTTAGTGACTTATTTATAAGGTTTATTACAAAGTATACTTTTATTACATTTTAACTATGTCAGACCTTTAGAAAAATGTTATATCAAATAAATGGACCAAATTTAATCCGTATAAAACATCACCTAACTTATTCATTTTCATCCTTAGTTTTAAATTTTGGTTTGACTTTAATTGCAATACGTTATACAAATATTTGTTGATGATTAATGTGACGGATATACTCATATTTACTATTTTATAAATGTGATTCCAAAAAAAAAAACTATATTATAAATGTACAAACATGAATTACTAATAATTTTCTAATATTAAGTTTCAAATTTAATATATTATAAATGGAAAATATTTACTTTAATGTTTATTAAATTGTTCAGGTCTATTTTATTTCTCGAGAAAATACTAAACCTCTAGGTTGAAATTATTATTTTTCATATCATTTGGAGATGCTATTTTATTTTATTTTATTTAAATTTTATTCTAAATCAAATTCCATTTGTTAGTCTTTATAAGAGTAAAGCAATATATTATTTATTTTTCATCTCTTGACTTGCAAATCTGATAAAGAAAAATTTTCATCCTTAACTTTCTTTTTCTTCAAATTTAAATGAGGGCCGATAACGATATTTATCATAGTTTATAAAATTAGACTGAACTAGTCAGTTCATCAGATATTATCAGGGAACAGATCTGGTGAGTGATGACTATTGATCAATCCACTAACCCTTAAAAATCCAATAATTTCAAAATTGGTGCACGAGAATCAACAAAAATTGGTGCAAAAATTTAGTTTGAACAGATATTAAGATTTCTTTTTTAGTTTTTAAACTTAATCAAAAGCATTTTTAAGATAAAAAAAGAATACATTTTTGCAAATAGATATTAGTTTTTAATATTTTATATCTTGAATTCTTATAATTTATATATTTTTTTATTGAACTTGTGACACTATTGAAATAAATTTTTCAAAGGTCATAGATGAACTTGTTCAATTTTTATACCATAAGTTTTGTTTTTCATAACAATCAAAACATACTCGTTCCATATTTTAAGATTTGTACCATTTAATATCCGGATTCCATTCACGTGAGCAGTGATAATATCAATAACAGTGAGTAAAACTAAACAAGGAACAATTAATAAACAACAGAAGTGAGCATGTTAATTATTATAATTTGTGACACATACTCATGCAATCGATAATGAAAAATAAAATAATCAAACAATATATCCATTACAACATTATATCCTACTTTAGACGATGAGAAATAATAATCATAGAATGATATTTTTAACCTAATAATCAAAACAATAAATTCTATTAAACAATATTTATTTTACTAAAGAATTTAACGCAATTTATTAAATAGTGCGTGTAAGTTATTTTAAACTCTTTATTATCCGAGTTTAATTTTTACTAATAATTTTTTTTTTGTCTTTAGACACCTTATTAGCCAAATAAACAATAAATTCTTATAATCATAATATATTTACCATTATTTGGTGATAGGCTCTTTTTATTGAAGTGGACTAATAAGTGTATCACTCATTAAATTCATATCATATCCTTTGATAATCTTTTTTTAATATATCATTTGATACTCTAATAAACTTACTTAATTTAGACCACTTAAAATACAATTCATTAAATATATAAAAAAAAACTAATGCAATTATCACTAAAATATAGATAAAGAAATAAATACCCAACAAAAATTGGATATTGTTCCCTCTCACTATTGTTTCTATTTCTTTTCGTTTCTCCTTTTCCAACTCTCTATGATCAAATTGTGCCCACCAATCAAGAGGTCTCCTTTAAATATTTTTGTTTTGTTTTGAAAGCTCCTTTTTTAAAACTTAATATCTATTAATATCTATAAATAATATTTTAAGCACGTATACTGATATAGGAATTTCGAACCCGTGTAACATGAATCAGTATGCCAGTTAACATGACTAGAAACTATTAATAAATATCTATTATGATCTCCTAAGTCCAAACCTTATAAAAAAATATTAACTAATATCCTTAAGACATTAATTAAAGAATTAAGGAATTTTTTTATTATAATACACAAAATTATGTTATCATTACTTTTTTACAGTTTTATATAATTTTAAAATAAATATTTTTTATTTTTATTTTAATTGCTTAACTAATATTCTATAACACAGGTTAACAAGACCTAAAAGAAATCGAAGTTAAATCTAGTTTCAATAATGAAGGCGACACCCATGGAATGAACTCAATGAAGAGTTTGCTATATAACGATGGTATATATGCATATAGTTTTTGTTGTCTCCCCACCAAACAATGCCGGAAACTGAATATCTGGCCAGACATACTGGTCCCTCACACATCCAATTTCAATTAAGACTGCAACCTTCCACGTTCTCCTACAATCCCACACCTGCCTCTGTCCAATTCTCCATTAAAGTCTTGAAATGTCTCTTTTGCTTCATAAAGTTTTTCACTTTTTCAAGATTTTTAAATAAGTTTATCACTTTACGGATATTTTTAAATTAAATCTCCTTTAGAAAAAAAATAGTTTTAAAAAAAATATTTGCACTGAGCAATTTACTTGGTGTGAAAAGAAAAAGTGGTAATTTTTCTTAATCTTAATTTTTCTGCTTGTCAACTCATCACTGCAAGCAAGATTTTTTTGTTTTTGTTTTTGAGAAATAAAAAGGGCAAACAAAATGTTGTGGCTAGAAAATTCCTAGGATTTGAAGAAAAGAAAATGCAATAATGAAAGGGAAAAAAAGGAGTGGTGTGGAATGATCTCTATCCCTGGGCTGACTGTACACGTGGCGGTGTTCTTTTAGTGGGGCGGCAAGTGGCAGTGAGACGTGGCGAAAAGCGCAAAGGTGAAAGCGACACCCTCTATCGCTCGCGCTTTTTGATCCACAACTCTTGCCCAACCCTTGTTCATTTTTAAGATATTTAATCCTTTTTTCTTTCTTTCAAATATCCTCCTATTTTAATTCAAAGGATTAATATAATAATTTAAGATTTTGCTGTATTTATATGTAAAATAAAGATTTATTTATTTATTTTAAAAAAACTGGTATTTGATTTTCTTCTGGATACAAATTTTTCTTGCGTCAACTATAACCTTATATTAGGAATAAAATTAATCTCTCCAAATGAGCTGGAGAACACTCTTGATATATGAAATGCTCCTATTTTCATTTCTTCCCAATGACAACGACCACACTAATTTTCATTGGTTGAATTTAAGTATCTTTTAGCCGAAAATAAGATATTAATCCCTTTCAAACACAGATTTAAAGATTGAACTTTTTATTATATATTTAAGATAAATAATTATCTATCATATTAATTAATTATTGTTATTTATTTGATTGGAATATTATCCACTTGTATGTGTTGCAACGCTATTTGGTTGACTCACATGCATCTACTCGCTCATTACTGCGGATACCTGTTAGCTGTTATTTATTCCAGTTGAAAAATTTTCGGATCCTTGGTGTTTTAGTTTTTTTTTTTTAAATTATATTTTAATTACTCAAATCAAATTAAAAACAATTATTATCTAAGAAATTAATTATGCCGTTTAAATTTATATCTCTTATTTATTTTTTATATGAAACAACAATGTTTTATTTAATTAATTTACGAAGGTTATGTATAACTATTTATTAAATTTACATAAAACTTGTTATTTTGCATAAATAGTCAAATGCTGCACATGTAGAAGATGTTTAAGTTCTACATTGTAAAAATTCAAACATGAGAAACATTAAATGCTAATTTTAGAAAAGAAAAAAAAAACCTTTTTTTTTATCTAGTCAAACGTAGAATGGTGTTTAATCGTTTATTAACTGTGAGGCGGAGTATACGGCAGGTCAAAATCTGTTACCAAGCTACCAGAACACGTTAAAAACAAGCGGAAAAAAAAAATTCCGGTTATAGTACTAGTAATTATATTTATATTATGTATATAAAATCAATTTATTAATAGCAATACAGCACAAATACATACTGTATGCCTTATATATATATATATATATATATATATTACACTATTAGATCATAGAAGTTTAAATTTTAAACTCTTGATTCCTTAGTCTATTCATATGACAATAATATATCACTTTCATGAAGTGATGTTTTTAATAATAGAAAAAAGAACAATTTTATTTTAGTTAATAAAATATTCTTTGAAAAAATAGTCTCTTCCATTATGGAATTTGAACAATTCAAAACTATGGAATATATTATATACCCGAAAAAACAAAAACACTAATTAGAATATTTACAATAAAAATAGAAGAAAAAATTATCTGTATGAGAGCTGGGAAAATAATGGCCACGCATTAATCATGATAAAGTGTCGTGGCACCTGTAACAGTGCGAGTAGCACTGTGGCTGTGGCACCCGCGAGTATGCTCTGTGTCTGAACGCAATTATTCACAACACGCTCTGCATTAGTTTTCCCCCACCCAATTAAAAAATAAACAATTTTAAAAAATACCCAAAATGAACAAATAAAGACTAAATAGAAAAATTTATTCACAAAATAACGATAAATTAATTTCTGAAAAATAAAAATCTAAATTTAGTTTCTAAATATGAAAATTACAATAAATTAATAATATCATTAAATTTTATTATATTCAATAACTAAAGTTAAATTTTTCATGTTACAAGAACTGATTTATTTCCATTACACTCTTAAAAAAGAAATTGTTTATTTTTAAAAAAAAAACAGAAAAGCGAGAAACAGACGCGACAGCGGAACGCCACGTGTGGAGGACCTCTTTCGACGTGAGCCACAAGATAGCATCGAGTTCTCGAGATTTCGATCGAGTGAAAAAAAAAAAAAAAACTTATTTTTCTCTCCTACAAAACAAAATTCAACATCCGACGTGGCACTCTCTCTTTGCTCCTTTTGTTTTTTTCTCTCTCCTTCGCAATAGTCTCTTTCCCACTTGGCTTCTTATATCTATCTTCTCTTTGTTATTCTCATTCTCCTTCTGTAACCTCAAACCTTAAGCTCTTTTTTCTCTTCCTTTCTCTCTATCTACCACTTTCCAGCTTTTGAATTTTGAACAACCATGACAATTCAGAGAAACTGTTTTCAAGTTTGTGTCCTTTGTTTTGTGAAGTGTTTTTGAACATCCATTACTATTTTGTTCTTTGCAAATTCATGAAGTGGGTTCAGTTTGAAAGATCAAGCTTTTTGCACTGCATGGTCACGGGATCTCAAAAGGGTGTCTTCAATTCTGAGCTGAAACAGTAGTGTTGGATAAAAAAACAAAGAGACGAAACAGTGTTTTTGTTTGGTGGCAAGAGAAGTCCATTTTTGCACAGAATTTTGTGGATTCTAGTGTTTGAGGAAGAAGGGGAAAGTGTGGAGCTTTGTGATTTGCTTGTTTGTGTTATATATACTGTTCTGGAAGTTGTGTTAAAAAAAAAGATAAGTTTTACTGTTTGCCAACCACAGAGGAGAAGATATTCCCCACATGGCGATACAAGTATGTAAACATGAGTTCTCTTTGGTTTTTCTATGATATAGAATATTTGATGTTGTGAGGAATTTTTGTGAGGGATATGGGATTGTTGTTGGTTTTGATTGTACTTGTGTGTTTTATGGTTTATTCTGGATTTCCAGCTAAAAAAATGTCTTTTCATTTGGGTAGGATATGCTTGGTTCTGTTTTAAGGATAAAAATAAAAAGGTCCAATAAAATAATGAAAAAGGTAGAAGGTAACTTTATGAATTATGATTTGGTTTACCTTTTCTCAAATGCCAAATATGTGTAGTTCTTGATTTTATAAATTGGATGATAATTTTTATAAATTTTGGAAAAGTAACTTTTGAATGCTTCATGTTTAGTTAACAGTTTGTTAAGAACACTATGCCTGCGTGAGGTCTTATGAATGATCTAATCTTCATCAATTGTGTATTTTCCCTTTTCATTTTTTAAAAATGAAACAGAACAAATTGTGATTGTTGATTGATATTTACTATTTACCATGAGATGAATGATTCCTTGGTGGATAAATACTTTGTGTTCATTTAACTCAACTTGAATTTCTACTATGAGAAAATTTCCTTCTTTTTTTTCTTGATTATTATATTATATTTATTTACTATTTGGACTGGATGCAGAGCCAAAATGCATTTACTAGATCACGGGGTGGTCTTCCAATTGGAGATGGAATATCTTTGAATTCTGGTGTGCATCCTGTTGCAGATATTCCACTACATGATCAGTTTTCTTGTGGAAATGACTATGCCTTGAAGGTTCTGCCCTGAATTTTTGTGTGCTTGTGGCATTATAAATTTGATTTTTCACATCTGTGACAGTGTCACCTTTACCTTTGTTTTAATCAATTTTATATCTACATTAACAGGTAAGGAAACCATATACTATCACAAAGCAAAGAGAGAGGTGGACAGATGAAGAACATAAGAAGTTCCTTGAAGCCTTAAAGTTATATGGCAGGGCCTGGCGACGGATTGAAGGTATAATTAATTTAGAACTTTCATATCTTAGGCAAAGTATGCCATAAAGATTCTAGCAATACACACACATATATATAAATTAGTGAATCAAGAAGTATGGTCTAAGTTCTTGGATCCTTTTATTTTCACCACAGAACATGTTGGTACAAAGACTGCTGTTCAGATTCGAAGTCATGCTCAGAAGTTTTTTTCTAAGGTTTATTGTTATATTCCAGTACCCATGATTTACCATGTTTTCAATATATTACTATGAGTCACACATGAGTTAAAGTTGTGACGACCTTATATGATGCAAAAGTGCTAATTTCCTTGAGGGTGAAGTTGAAGGGTTCACCTTAAATTCACTCTTTAACTCATTTGTTTAATTTCATGCAGATTCTTCGAGAGTCTAGTAGAAACAGTACAACCTTGGAGGAGTCAATTGAAATCCCCCCTCCACGACCGAAACGGAAGCCAATTCATCCTTACCCTCGTAAACTAGTTGAGATTCCAAAGACAGAAATTTCCAACTCAGAACTCCCACTGAGGTCGAATTCTCTTAAGCCATCAGACTTTGGTCAAGAAAACAATTCTCCCAAGTCAGTGTTATCTACAGTTGTTTCAGAAACCCTTGGTTCCTCCGATTCAGATACACCTACTAGATGTTTGTCACCAACCTCATCCATTAGTGATGTCCCCACAAACAGATTTCCACTCGCTGAGCCCAAAACATCATTTGAGGAAGAAGGGTCTCCACCAAGTTCAGCTCATGATAAGCAACCTCCTGTGGTACAACTTAAATCCTAATCAATTTTCACTTTCTTGACTACAATATCATCATGAGAATACTTTTAAGAAAATGATATAATTTTAGGCTCTTATGTTTGATTTTAGAATTTAATTTAAACATGTTGTATATTGTCAACCAATTATTAACTGTCATGATTGTTAACGTGTACGATAACTACTTTAAAAGTGATATTGAAGGTGATTTCTAATTAGTTGATATGGTAGTGCAAGTCTTTACATTGATAATATACATGAAAATTCAACTCTCCCTTGATTTTAATGTGTAGAAACTGGAGTTTTTTCACAAAGAAAGTGTTTCTACCAAGGACGATGCAACAGAAGAATCATCTGGTCGTACTCTCAAACTTTTTGGGACCACTCTACTGATAACAGATACATGCAAACCTTCTTCACCAACAATGGAGCCATGGAAACCAACACCTGCGGCTGCAATGTATCTTATGCAACTTCAGAATGGATGTTCAGATATTACAGAAGGTCCTGCTTCTATTGTTCCTTGGTGGAGTCTTCCCCACAATACACCATTCATGCCACTGCACAAGGAGCCAAAAGGGAATCATATATACTCCAACCTTGGAGAGTTTGTACATAAAGAAGTTCAAAAGGAAGGATCATGGACTGGTTCAAACACTAGTTCAATTAATGATGGAGATAACATTGAAAAATCAGATGATCAAGCCAAGAGTCATGTGCATTGCTTTAGCAAAAGTGAAATATCAAGTATATCTGAGCTAAGGGTAAGGCCTAAAACATGTGGAAAAGGGTTTGTACCATGTAAAAGGCGCATGGCAGAGAGAGAAAGCAAGTACTCATCAATATGTTACGAGGAGAGGGAAGAGCAAGGTATTAAGCTTTCCTTGTAGTACCCTCTTATTGGCTTTTCTTCAAAGCAGCTTCCCTTTTACAGGTATAATGTTCCTGTTTCTGTTGCTGGATGACCATGTATTTCTTTTTAATCCTGGGTCAGAGATCATGATTGTCTTTCAACTTATTGGGGTCAGAGATTAATTCCGCCAGTGGTTAGTGGTTATTGTCGGTCTAAGAAAATTTTGTACATGGTGGAAATTGAACACAAATTTTCTCACTAAATAGATCATTTTCACTCCTGTGAGTGGAATGGAACTTTACATCGCCAAGCCTTTCGCAGCTGGATAACCATGTATGTGAAGAAAGATAAGGGAAAGATAAGGGAGCTGAAATTTTTTATATTTCTACCGCATTGTTAATTCTCCACAAGCCTGTGTATTTACCTATGAGTTTCAAGATTTTGGGAGAAAAACTACCCAGTGAATTATCCCACCTTTTATATTTCTTCAAGCCTAGGCTTTTTGTATTTCTTCAGATTCTTTCTCCCACCCTCCACTCCGGATATATCCAGTGCCTTTTTTTCTTTTTAATTCTAACTGTCTTTCAAGTGTAAGTAGCATACTTATGTATCGCTTATTAGTGTAATTGTTCATATTTATCAAATGGAGCAAATTATTATACTCAAATCAGCTGAAGTTGAATAAAATTGTAATTAGTACTCCTTCTTTTGTGGCATTATTTTAATCTCCCTTTCTGTAGTGACGAAAAAGATACATGATGCTATATGTTTGTGTGCTTTATAAAATGAAAGGATATGGAATAAATTTTTATTAAAATTTAAAATTTATAGAGTGTAATTTATCATTTATAACAATATATATTATGATGGAATCACACATTCACACTTCTATTGGCATATTTTATTGATGTTAGAGGCAGGAAGAGACAATGGCCCATCAAAGGCTAAAAAAAACGAAAATTTCTTTTTGTCACAAACAGGGACAGCATGCCGTGTTGGCGTGTTGGGCTATTAACAGAAAATCAAATCCATGGGGGGTAATCAAATCCATGAGGGGTAGGTTGGTTCACCTGGTACCAAGTCAAAAATAAAGTTATTGTTGACCAAAAGAAGAAAAAAGCGATAAAAGTTAGAGAAAATGGAAGAAAGTCATAAATTAATACAAACATGCACCAAAGTAATTCAATTTAGTTATTCTAAATAAAGGTATTCTTAAGAAGAATAGTGATCTATGACAGTTAAATTATATACAAACATTTAGCGTCTAATTTCTTTGATATTAGATTTACTATTTTTTAATATTATAATATAAGTCCTTATTTTTATATCAATTTGCTTTTTTTTCAATATACTCTTTTTTCTTAAGTTTAATTTATTTATATTTCCAACTATTTAAATTAAAATACCTTGTATAATGTATTGAATTATTATTAATAACAAGTAATTTTTCATTTTCTTCAAAGTATAGTCACCATGAGAAATAAAAAAAAATGAATAAATGTGAACAGATAGTAGTATATAAATATTTAAAAAACAGGTCATTTGTATCGCTTAAATTAATAATTGACATCTAAATTTGTATGGCAGTTAAATTACTTGTCAGTTATCTCTAAATTTTTAACATATCTACACTTATACGTACAACTATAAATCAGAAAGACCTCTTAAAGTAATATAAGAGCATTGTTTTCGTCCGATTTTGATTATTAGTGCGTTATTGTATCTCTGCCTTTTGAAAGGGATAGATTTACTTTTGATCCAAAAAAACCTTTTTTAATTATCATCGATGGATATTAATTTATTATGCTTAGTGTCTAAATATTTTTGGTCTAGATTACAATTATTTTTTATGAAAGATAATTTAATTTACTCGAATCGGATAATCATGGATAGTAAAATTCTTCCTATGAAGACTAGAATCTAATACCAATGGTTAAGTTGATTTTTTTTTTTTTGATATAATTTGTGTTAAGATTATAAACTCTAAAATCGCTATTATCATGTAAAAAAATAAAAAATAAAAATGTTTCTAAAAAGTTATTTGATTTTGGAGATCCTGACTTATGTGAATCCTCTTCGGTAACTTTAATAAGGTCCTCCATCTTATTTGAATTTTGGTTATCCCTATTCCTTTTCATGTGTCATTTTCTAACCTTTGTCCATTAATGACACCCTCGTACTAATCTTACATGGTTGGAAATGAATGGTAAAGCGGAATTACAGTGCGAAATGCAGATGATATTTGCTTCTCCGAGTGGATTGTTAAATCACAACTCACATCATTCATTCAATCATCATTTTCATTATTTCTGCCTTACAACTCAGGTATGTTAGTCAAATACTTGTCCCCTCTTATCACATAGCACAAGCCCAATGAATCATGATGGAAATTTAGTAGTATCTAGCTTAGGTAGGGTTTTTGAGAGGAAATTTGTCAGATGATTAAATAATTATATTTATGTGAAATGATTGCACCTTAATTTCATTATATGAGAGAACATTGATATCTAACTTGATTTTTTTTTTTTGGAAAGGATGTCCAATTTGAATTTAAACTATAGTCATCGTGTAAAAAAAATACTCGCTATTCAATGATAAATAATTAAATATCATCTTATTATTTAATGAAATTAGTAAATAACAATATCAAGTTTATTAAAAAAATAGTTATGCATTTTTAAATGATAATGTAATCAGCCCATAGGATTAACATAATGGTGAGAGGTCTCAATGTGTTGTATTCATGAAAAGAAAAATATTTTATTTAATAAGAAAATTCGTATTTAATTTATTTTGCTGTAAAAGTTTTTTGAATTAACAATACTCACACATCATGAGTTTAATTAGTTTCTGATCAGTAGATTGAAAAGCATTCATAAACAACAAAAAAAGATGATAATATAATCAGTAATAAAAAATGATAAAATGATAATGTAATTATTTCTTAGGGAGTTTTTGTTTCAAACAATCATATTCTCATGAATCATGTTTTCAAGAATATTATGACTAAGAATATTATTTCTAGATATATTTAAAATTATGTTTCGTTATATTTTAGTATTTCTAAGAATATCTTTTAAAATTTAAATAATTTAAATGAAAACAATCAAAATGGAAGTTACTAATATTTTAGAAAATAGATTTTCTTATTTCCATCGGAATATCAGAATGTCATCCTCCTCATTGGAATAAAAAGTATAAAAATATATGATTAAAATAAAAGTTACAACTTTTCTAGGAACCAACCATATAATAAGTTTTCAAAGTTTGTAACAAATATTAGAATTTTTTTTTCATGCTTATAATTTTGAAAACCAATTTTTAATTTGTAAAACAAACGTTTCTCTTATACTTCTAATGTCATTATTGAACTTGTGTACTTTGACATAAACATGTGTAAAATTAATAATAGATAACAACATTTTTGTTACTAACTTTTTCTTTAATAGGCCCCATTAGTTGTGCCTTTATCCATAAATTTATGCCTTTGGGTTCTACTTCTTCATTATTTGCAATTAAAACTAATATGGGCCTTGGCCCTTTTAACTTTTACACGGGTTATAGATTTGTAACTGGTAAGAAATGAGTAAATAGATCCAAAAAGAGGGTATAAAAAAAATATCAACATGTTTTTAATATATTTTATTCATAAGACGAAATATTAAGACTTGTAAAATAACGGGGCCTTTTTTTTTTTTTTTTTGAATAACGGAGCTTTTCAGACAAGTTTTTTTAGTATACACTTTCTTATCTTAAGAAATTTACACTTTAATACATTTTCATATGAGCAAACTTCTCCATAGTGAGAAATAATTAAGAATAAATTTTTCAATTTTTTTCCCTATAATTCTCTTAAAAGTTAAAAGTATCATCTTTTATTCTGGGCTGACGAAGGCATGATGTTGTTTAAACATTTTTCCATGCCTTTTTTGGGGTTTGGAGAAAATTGCAAGGATTTTGTTTTTCCTGTTTACGAAAATCAGGAGATTGGATCTACAAATAAAAATGATGAAATGCCTGGCTTATAAATAAACCACATTGTAACTTACCCTTAAAATATATATAGTTTGATGAAAAAAATTAGATAACTTTCAATATTAATCGACACTATGATTTTTTATTTTATTTTAAATTTTGCTTTTTTGGGGTTAGAAACTCTTTAAGTAATCTTACTTGCAAAATGTGATTATAATGAGTCAAAAGAGAACAGTGATTTGGAGGGAGAGGAAGGGTAAGTAAAGTAAAAGAAGAGAAGAGTGTGCAGTAGTATCGTCGGTTGCAAATAAAGAAACCCATAATCGATTCCTTTCTTTTCTCTCTATTTTCCATTTTCCTGGTTTGCTTGGGTTCTCCGAATCCAAAATGTTGGCACTCACACTATCCATTCTCATAATCGCTACACTCTCTTCTTCGCCACTAGTCACCTCTCACTACTCCTCTTCCACTCTCGAGTCCCCTCCTTCTTCTCTAGAAGCCTCCCCGACCTTCTCCGAATGGCGATCCGCGCGCGCCACCTACTACGTCGCGGCGGATCCCCGCGACGCGGTGGGCGGCGCGTGCGGCTACGGCGACCTGGTTAAGGGCGGCTACGGCATGGCCACGGTGGGGCTCAGCGAGGCCCTGTTCGAGCGCGGCCAGATCTGTGGCGCGTGCTTCGAGCTCCGCTGCGTCGAGGACATGCGCTGGTGCATCCCCGGCACCTCCATCATCGTCACCGCCACCAACTTCTGCGCCCCCAACTACGGCTTCACCTCCGACGGCGGCGGACACTGTAACCCTCCCAACAAGCATTTCGTTCTCCCCATCGAAGCTTTTGAGAAGATCGCCATTTGGAAAGCCGGCAACATGCCCGTGCAGTATCGCAGGTACTCCAAAAAATTTCTCATGCATTTTCAGCTACTACTAGAAATTTCTTTTCAAATATTATTCTATAGATCAATGATGCTGACGTTTTTTGAGCAAATGGTGCTGATGTTTATTTTGAAGTTCAATTTTCATATAATTGTGTTTATCTTGAAAGCTTTTTTATTGAAACAAATTCTATATTTCCCGTATAATTTCTCTATCAAAGCTCTCAAAAACACTTCAGACTTATATCCAACACACTGTTTCTAACACAGGTTAGGATCTATTGAAAATTATATAATCTTGTTAGAATTTATTAAAAACTACATCATCTAGAGATGCACTAATTAATTAAATAACAAGTGAGACCCCTTCTTTGTACACTCTATGACAAGTAATTGTAACTTTGTAAGACCGTACCTAATACATTCTTTTTTGTTGAAAATTATAAAATCAAGGGGATTCATTAATGGTTTAAATTTTTATGTAATGTCATTATCAACCCATAAGATGTCATAGTTAGTATGATTTTTAAGTTAGGTATGTAAAAAACAAATTTACCATTAATAACCATTTGTTAATGGATGATAAAAAAAAAACTTTTATTAGATTGTGGATGCACGAACTATTTACTCTTCATTAAATAAACAACAGGCATACAAAATTTCTAAAATGTCTTAAGAGTATATTAGAAAGTGTCTTTAATTTTTTTCTCTAACTTATTAGAAATCTCCACAATCTATAACTGGATGATAGTGGTGGCAATTATAGCCTACACAACATGATGTGGGTCACAGTCATTATGAATTGGTCTAAACAAGTATGGATTCAATTATGAGTTGCTTCCTCATGACAATACAATTTTTTTTTTTTGCATTGTCATTATATTTGAGTTAAATTCTATTTTGATTTTTGAATGTTGTGATGTGTTTGGAGCAGGATAAAGTGTAGGAAGGAAGGAGGGATGCGATTTACTGTTACTGGTTCTGGAATCTTCATTTCAGTGCTGATCAGTAATGTTGCTGGCCACGGAGACATAGGGGAGGTGAAGGTTAAAGGCTCCAGAACCGGTTGGCTTTCAATGGGTCGGAATTGGGGGCAAAACTGGCATGTAAATGCGTTGCTGCAAAACCAGCCTCTTTCGTTCGAGGTTAAAGCTAGTGATGGCAAAACGGTTACTTCTTACAATGTTGCTCCCAAGGATTGGACCTTTGGACAAACCTTTGAAGGCAAGCAATTTGAGACTTGAAAGCTCAATGAATCGAAGAGAGATCTTGTTTTAAAGGGACCATTCTCCTTCCCCAAATTTTTTTACCCCGATGGTGATTAAAAGGTCTACTTGCCGGTGGTTTTCTTTCTACATTTTGATTCTTTTTGGTTTTGTAGAAGACTGTGTAGATAGCAAATGATTTGGGGTGGTTTGTATGAAAAGGTTGTCAATGTGATGATGTACCTTTCCATTTATCTTCTTAGGAAGTTTTGTATGAAAAAAATATATACTATATGTATACCTTGTTGGTCAACCAGCGCCAAAGAAGACTTCCAATGTAAAATGTTGTGAGCCTCTCAAAGACGTATCATCCTACTAACTTCACTTGCAAGTTATCTTAAATGTTACTACATCATCCAAGCTCCGTTAACGATTATTAGATAACCCATCGCATTAGATTAGTTTCTACTGTAACAGTAATCAGAATGCTAGATGTGTATGCATAATTTTTGGTGAGATATTTTGTTCAAGTTTTGAATGAATTTTTTATGCATTTGTTTTTTCCACGTTCTCAATGCTTAGTATTTCACTACTAGTTAGCCGTTAGTCTGTCATTTTTTTTTACCACTATCGGCCTTAATAGAGCTGAATGGAAAAACTGGGGTCGTCAAATTCAACACATGTTCCTTCCCCTCAATAATATACTGTTCTGTGCTCTATTGATAGGCATAAGCCATCTAGAAGTCCTATTCATATTAAACAAGGCTAGTTACGTTCATACTTGCTTTAAAATGCAAAATCAAAACTTTTGTTGTATGATACCTTAATAAACAAATGAATGGTCACTAAAATTTTCACCAATAATTTCGTTCATTGATAATTTATACACTCAGGCAACAAAAGGTGTAAAGTGCTTCGGAATTCTGACATCATATCAGAATGATGGTTGCTTACCATCAAACTAATGCCAAATGAAACATGGACCTGTTAAGACCTGAGGTGATCTACTTATGTCAACAAAATTTTTATTTGTCAAAGGGAAAAACATTAAACGGCTTCCTATTGATAATAATAATCAACGAAGAATAAAACAAACAATGGTTTCATGGTTGATCTCAAGGCTCAACAATCAATTAATCTACCCCACAAGAAAATATCTCACAAAGAATGATCCAGGAAAAGAAAGTATCAAACAGAAATCATAGTACATCAACATGCCACTACATTCTAGTCAGCCTAAAGGATATTCATATAAAGAACTCAGAAATGAATGCAAATTAAATTGTGGTTAAAAGCATGTGTGAACTGTTTGTACAGCAATTCTCGTGACTAATAATACATGAGTTGTTAGCATACAATGGAACAGTAAAAGAAAGAAAGAAACAGAAAAGAATTTCAAATGTGGTATACTATAACAATAATAATCACTCTAAAACTAATTGAATCTAATGCCTGGGAAGAAACCAGGCAAAAATTTGCAAGCTATATGATGGAAGAACTCAACTTCTATTAATCAAAATCGTTGGAGAGTCCTACCGTATACAATCCCCCTTCAGAGGGAAGCTGAGCTGAGCACATTCTAAGAGGGCAACCACACCAATGCTACAAACTTCATAGCCTCTGATGAGATTCAATAAGCAATGCATTCAACATAATCTGAACCCCAGCCTCATAAACAACACCATCATAATGCATCCCATCATCTGTACACTTGATCCCACAAGTCCAACTCAATGACCCTATATCCACCAGTTGAAGTGGACCACCAAATTGCCTCAACATGCCACTTCCCTGAACCTCTCTTTCATATTCTCCCCACATTAGATCAGTCATCTTCTCCCTCTTCTCATTCGTGTTCAACATTGAGTTCACCAAAGTTGGCATCCCCAGCCAAAACAAGTGCGGAGACGGAGATCTGACCGATGCAGAAACCGCCACATCTGCCTCATCGTTGCCAAATTCCGATGACACCGGCAGCAATGAATTCACTGAACTCCTCAAAACCCCCAAAGAGAAACCATAATCCGAAGCATTGGTGAAGTGCAGCATGTGCCACAATCCAGAACCCATCACCAAAAGATCGGGATAAACGCGATTCCTCTTAAACCCAGCAACCAAACTAGTCAAATTGGTTACATAAGGTGCCCACATGAAATCCAACTTCATCCCAATCTCATCAACCACAGTGTGATAATCACTGTGCCTCTTGAACAATGACCCTTTAACAGATTCCATACCCTCCGAGTCCAGAACCAAACTCAGCAAAGACAACGTAAAGATTCGAGCTTGCGAGTCTCCAGCGACCACAACCCAAGACCCATTAAGCAAAACCGAAACGTCGTGCCGTTTAAGCCTCTGAAACTCACACGACTCCACGGAACCCGATCTCTTCCAAGACCAAGACTTGTCGTAATTCACGGAATTGTTGTTGTTATTATTTAACTCAAAGTCAAACACCCTTCTTGGTCTCACCTCCCAGACAATATCGTGAAGCAAGGAAACACACAAATCGCGATCGTCCACGACAACGTTAACGGAAGACGAGGAAACCGATGTGACGAAATCAGAGACCGAAGGGAAATAAGGTGTGAGATGAACACCAACTGCGAGAGTTATGAAAAGTGCGCCACTGAAGAAGAGAACCTTGTTGCGACTCAAGTGCCACCCTGCCATGCCCATAGGCACAAAGAGAACCACACATGCTGCTAATAACCCCAACTGAACCGCACCTAACATTGCCCCAAGATCCCTTTGAAACTCTCACATAAGGTTTTTTTTTTTTTTTTTTTGACACGACCCGTGAAGGAAAACGAAGAGGAAAACGTGAGATCTGAGGAAAAAACAAAACTTTTCTCCGACTTGGGAAAAGGGTCGGAGAGAAAGTTGGTGGGGGGTTCGTGAATGGCTTGGGATTGAAGAATTTGAAGGTAATTTCGTTTTTTTTTTTGTTGTTGTTGTTGTTGAGGGTGATGGGAACGTGATAACTGCAGAAGCGAGATTTCAATTCGAGGAGTAAAATGCGAACATGGGTGCGAGAATTGGAATTTGCTTACACACAACAACAACACGGTACCATCGGATGCAAAAACTGGTGCCGATGATTGTGAGTGTCGTGTGTCATTTCGGTTGCATCTGGTCTTTTGGTCCACGAGTGCGGTTTTTTACGGTGTATGGGTTTGATTTGTTTTTGTGTTACACAAAGGTCTTGCAGAGTTGCAGGTGCCTTGCCACTTGCCACTAACAATAAGGATAAAAAGCTTCTTTTTTTTTTTTCAAGCATTTAAGATGTGTATTAACTATCCACTGATATTACTTTTTATTTTTTATTTTTACGGAAATATTACCTAATTTCTATCCACTGTTTTTTCTTTTTTTAGGAATCCACTGTTTTTTCCTAAAAATAGTTAAATATAATTTTAACATGATTATATTACAATTTTCATAAAAAAATAATTATAATAAAAATTAATAAATTTATTATATATATATAAATTTGTAATTAAATAATGAGAAAATAATCTGCATGTACAATAAACCATAATTTTATATTATTATTCAATCATAAATTACCTTAATAATTATCTTATAAGTCATCTTACTAATAATTTATGATTATTTAATGCTAACAAAATGTTTATACTAATAATATATGAGCATTAAAATCTTAAATAATAGCATAAAAATCTTTCTCAATTTCAATTTGTAAACTAATTTTCTCATTTTTCTAATTACATGTTAACCAATGAAAGCTTAGCATATGAAGAAAGGAAAAGTATACATTTTATTATAACTTAAATTTCACTCATGTGTGACCTAGTTTTTTTTTTTTTCTTACAAGAGAAAATAAAAATTGGAAAGAAAAAACAAAACAAATTACATCTTAGGAGACTCTCATAGCATCCGCTTGAAGCAACAAGTTTAACTTCAATGGAAATTGGTGGAGAACAAAAAAACTATCAACACTTTTAGCACCCATCTTAGGGCATCTGCACAATTTTTTTTCTTCCTGGAATGTATGGTTAAGGTAATAAACCAATCTTTAACCATGCAATTGCACATAGTTTGTAGCTCATTGACATCATGATGATAACACAAACACCACCTTTTTAACCAAAGAAATAATTTTTTGGAGTAAGAGAAACAAATAAGCCTCTTAAATCTAGTTTCTCAACAAAGATGAATGCCAACAAGAAGAGACATAATTTCAACATGGAGAATATTAAAGTGTGTTTGGTTTGCATTTTCATTTTCTGTTTTCATTTTTTGACAACTGTTTTCATTTTTAAAATATTAGAATTATGAAAATATGTTTGATTTGACTTCTTATTTTCTGTTTTTAGGAAATGAAAATATTAAAAAATTTATGATATATTGACTTTTTGTCTTTTTTGTATATTTAGATTTGCTTAAAATTATATTCCTTGTCATCGCATTTTTATTTTACCCAAAATTAGGTTTTTTTTTAACTGAAAACAAAATTTTATTATTTTCATTTTCTGATTGTTTTCTGTTTTCATTTTCACTAAAAATATTTTAAAAAATTCAACCAAACACATTTTCATCACCATTTTCTATTTTCAGTGAAAATGAAAACAAAAAATAGCCAAACCAAACACCTCCTTAGTTTCTCCTCCGTTTTAACTACATGATACTTTTTTTTTCTCTCTACACAAAAATAAAAAAAATCGATATATTCAAATGTTATAATAATTCCTTGAATTAATTTTTAAATTTATATGGATCAAGCTTTTTAGTTACTGTGATTTTAATTTTATATATATATATATATATATATATATATAATGAAAATAAAAAGAAATTAACTTCCCATAAAATTATAGATCAATAATAATTTTAAAAATGAAAATTCTCGACTTATACTATTTTGAAGATTATTATGAATATCGAGACAAGATTAAACAAATACTTGACTCCCAAAACAAAAAAGTCATAGGTCCAATCATCTAACATTGGACTCACCAATTCTGATCCGAAAAATATTTTTAAGTTTATTTATCAGATTCAAAAACATTAAACAAAATAAGAATTACAATTTTCATAATTATACTGTGTTTTCTTCCCATCACATTATCTGCATCATTTAATATTTATTTTTATTTTATTCTTATATTCGTACTGTTTTTTCTTCCGTTTTAATTTATATTTTTTTCTATCTATTTATTATTTAATAATTGTAAAGAAATTCTAAAATTTTGTTGTAAAAAGATAATTGTGCAAGTAGGAAAGAAAGTAACAAACTAATACTTGAAAAAAAACACAAGAGTACATAGTGAAATTTGTCCAAAAATGTGATAATAAGCTGATAAATTAATCCTTCAACAATCAGAAATACAAATTTAATTTTAAATGTAGAAAAATATGTGATAGATTATTATTTTTTATTAAATTTGTGATATATTTTATATTTTAAATATTCAATAACTAATTTAATAATAAATGATATTTTTTAAATATCAATTTAAAATTAAATTATAAAGTTTAGAATTAATTTATCATTATTATACTTTTTGTAAATTCAAAAATTAAATATAAATTTTTGGAGAGGTAGATTAATTTATAAACACATTATATTTAAAAAAAAACAATGAAGCTGAGCGACTTTGTGGGAAGAGTGAAAGAAGAAGCGCAGTTAATGAAGGTATAAGACTGCAGAAACTGAGAGAGAAAGAGATCTGGAAGAGATGAGTGAAGCGCAGAAGCAGGTTTGGAAAGGGGCCATTCCTCTCCAGATTCACCTCCACGAATCCGAAGTCACCACTCTCCCTCCTCCTCCACCCGCTCTCGTATTCTTCTCACGCTACACTCTAACTTCGTTTTCCCATAGGGTTTTCTTTTTTCTACCTAAAAGTTTGTTAATCAGTTAATTAATCGTTACTTTTCAATTTATATTTCGGTTTCAGGTGTTGGCACCTCGGATAGGGTACTTACCTTTGCTGATTTCGCTCTTGAAGCCTCAGTTCAGCACCACGCTTCCCCCTGGAGTCGACACCATTTGGTTTGAGTACAAAGGCCTCCCTCTCAAGTGGTGTGTGTGTCATACAATTTAACAATGCATTCTCGCGGTTTTTTCAATTGTCGCATTTACACTAACTGTTTTGGTTTTTGTTGTGCCTCGTGCAGGTATATACCTACTGGAGTTCTTTTTGATCTTTTGTGCGTGGAGCCAGAGAGGCCGTGGAATTTAACTGTAACGACTTTCAGATTCTGTCTCCATTTCCTTTTTAGTCAATTCTTGATTTTTCTTGGGATGGAAGAATGCTTTACTGTTGAAATTTCATCTTTTTTGCGCTCTTTATATTGTCTGCTAGGAATTGGCTCTTTAGATATTAGTTGCATGAAGCAGTTTAACACTAGAGTTTAATGATTGTGTACGGTCCAGGGTAAATTTTTTTACACTGTTAACCAATAAAAATTTACTATTGATATGACTTTTAAGGTAATTATTGTAAAAGTCGTCAAATCAAACTTACTATAGGTGGTGGTTAGATTGTGATTGGATGACAATGTAAAACTGTTTTATAGTGTTAGTATCTGTTTTCTCTTAACATAAAGCCTTTGTAATTTATTCCAAAATTTGAATAGAGTTTAATTCATATGTACCATTAGTGTAGTTATTTTTCACTCTAGCATCCAGTAGGAATTCAGCCTGCTACCTCGTCATATTTATAAATAGGATGCCGTGACAATAGGGGAATTCCTATTTGATGTCTGTAAAATGTTTTAGTGTTTTACAGACTCTGGATAGAAATTAAATTCTTTGAATATCATATGAATGTAGCTCTATGTTCTATGAAGGCTACCTTTTGGATTTCTTCCCACTCCCACTTCATCTCTACCTGCTTGGTGGTGTTTAATAACAAGAAACTAAGAAAGTTCCTGAACTAGGGGAAGCAAATAGAATTAAAAATAAGAGTGCTTGTAGAAATTAGGACTGATTTACTACAAACTTTTTAGTGGCCCTGACAAAAATAATCTTTGCACGTGCAACAATATTCAATCTCTGTAGCCTAATTTTGTAGGTACACTTTAGAGGATATCCTAGTATTGTATTGCTTCCCTGTGAAGGTGAAGACAGTGTAAAGTGGAGCTTTATTAACTCACTGAAAGAGGTCAGTTATGTGATTTCTTCTGTGTATGCCCATGTTTATGATGGTACTTGTCTGATTTATAATATGATGTCTCATGCCTGTTCAACTTTTCAAAGAAGATGCTTATGCACTGAATTATATGCATTTACTGGTATTTGCTTATATGAATCTTTATACACATCTCATCTGAGTCTGTTACATGGTTTATTGGTATAGGATAGTAATGAAACTATGATGTCAAGAGCTAGGGTTATGGTTTTGGATGGATAACAGTTGTGGAACTTGGTTAAATTGAAGACTTATTGAGGATGTGTTAAGGTAATGGTGGTTTGCTGGACAGAAGTGAAGCTTATGGACCAAGTTAATGTGATGTTTGGCTGCTATAAAATGTGCTTTAATAATAAAAAGTTAATGGATTGATGGGTTTTGTGGAATATCCTAGCTAGAACCTACTACTTCTTTCAGATAAGGAGTTCTCAAATGGAATCTATGATGTTTTCAGGTCTTCCATATCTTGGAACAACTGATATTATTTACTACTGCATCTATGATAAAATTAGTAATGATATGGTAAGGGAAGACATCTTTGAGCTTAGTAGTAGGTAAGAGTAAGATTAGTAATTTAGTAATAATATGCTTAGGTGATGGGAATCCAGAAAACAAAAATCTGAATAAGATGAATTTTATTGAATTGAAAGCGAGCTCAAGAACTATTATAGAAGTGTAAGAAAGAAACCAGAGCCTAAGCTCCTCATTGAAAATATTCTCTGCTCAGCAAAATGCCTAATAAACTATGATTTCCCATAACAAACCCCTTATTCTCCACTCTGCTTACTAAATTTCCCTTTTCCGACGTGATCTTCCTTCCCTCTACATTCAACTTCAGCTAACTGGCTCTCCACAATGCCTTTCTCCTTCCTTCTAGAATAAACCCTCCATGTTGTGGGCCTTTTCTAACTATCCACAACTTTCTTATTTCACATTAAGGTTTTGCTACCAAATCTTAATTTGTAAATTAGACTGGAATCCAAAAGAAAGCACCAGTTAGTGCACTATCTTGTAGAGCAGTGGGTGTTCTGGCCAAATTAGGTGGTGTAGGACTCCAAGTAGGGAAGTGGGATATTGCATTCAACTTTATGGCCCTCATGCCTGTTTTAGAATTAACTTCTGTGAAAACTTATACCAAATTCCAATGGCAATACATGTGAGATGTTAAACGATCTTGTGTTCACTGTCATTAACTGGATTTTGATTTTACTGCAGGCTGCATATGTAATAAATGGGAATAGCAAAAATGTGATGAACATGTCTCAAACTGATCAGGTGGAGCTCTGGGGCTCTGTTTTAAATGGTACCGTTGCTAATTACTTGTTATGAAATCTGGTATTCTGTTTCTCTTTGGGATGCCCTTGAGTGATTTTATATTCGATCTCTAAAATGTCCTCACCCAGGTGTTGGGAGGAGGAGGAGGATAGGATTTTTACTTATTTCAATCAAACAGATTGTTAGCAGGTGAATGTTAAGCAAAATAGGATAAACATAAACATGTAGGGCCTGAGTTGGTTTTTGTTATTGATAGTTAATTGGTGGGATTGGAGAGAGAGCGAGACTACATTTGTAATTCTCTTTGAAGCCTGATATCTATTTCTACCATAACATTGATTCAGAACCAGCATAAGAGAGAATATCAATACGATTTCAAGTTCTTTACCTGTTTCTCTACATTTAAGATCAGTTCCTATTATATATAGTGCAATTGTTTTTAAAATAGAGGTGACTGTGTTGAGTTACTGACCTACTCTTGTTTGTCTGCTGATAGTGTGCAGATTAGAAGGCCCCATTGTTATTTTGGTGGCAAGTCAATATGATGTTAGCAAGGTTGTTGATAAATTTCTGTTGTGAAGTTTGTTCGCAAGAAAGCTTCATATTCATTCCATAAGTAGTAAACATGACGGAATATTAGTCATTTTTAATAGCCTTACCCTACCAATGGATGGTTGCATGCATACTTATTCCCTTCATTTTTCTTCTGGCTGTGAATGAGGCAGTCCAACCCTAGCTTAGTAATTTTCATGAATCTAGATAGGGTCACGAATGCAATCTGGGTTAGATTAGAATTAAACCCGAAGCTGCCATTTATCAAGCTTGAGGTTGGTTTGTTTGGGATAGCCCTTAGTCAAGCTTCACTTGACTTGTGAAACTCAGGCACCTCATCTCTAACATTTTGGGTGTGTTTGATGCAATTGAGGGACAGGACAGAAAAAACAGCACAAAACAAGTAATTGAGTTACAGTAAAAGTTTTCATTTTGCCTATTGTTTGGTGAATGGTGAATTGGTGATTGATGTAGGACATAGGAAATTTGGTGCTGTGTTGTTGATGTGTATAAATTTCAAAAAGAACTATGTGAATTTTACTATAATACCCTTTGTGCTATATAGTGTTTATTTTGAATTATGAAAAGGCACAAGATAAAATTTAAGTATTTTTTAATTATTTTAATAGTTATCATTTAGTTATTTTTTATGTTCATTGTTTTATTATATTATATAATAGATAATGAGAAGTGCTAGGAACACACTATCCACACTCTCCTATTAGTTAGAATTCATTGAAATCTACAACAATCAGGGGAGAGATTCATTAAATAAGAGACGCGAGACTCTCAAAATTGTGGTTTCCAATAAATTTCAACCAATGATAGTGTGTTGACTGTCCAAAAGAGTGTGTTCGTAGCTTTTCTCATTATATAATATCGCACATTATAATTTAATAAATTATTGTTTAATATATTTCTTAATATTGCAATGAATGTTTATATAATTGTATCATATATAATTGTTTATATAATTCTGATACCCACTGGAAAAAAATGAGCAAGCCATTGCTGTTGAATTTTTTGAGTGTTGACATATCATTTGTGCAGTTTCACTTGTGTTATGGTCCAGTTATCAGTGTGGGAGTTAAGGGAGTGGGTTACAACATTGAGGAAAAAGGGATAATTTGACCTCTTTACATTCTGTCCAGTACTTCATTTTTTCTTTTGTGCTATCCCATCACAACTTTTAAAATCAAACGTAGGGCAAGTGTTTTTGTGCTGTTCTGTCCTTCATCTTTTAGCAAATCAAACATACCCTATCTTTATTGACACACATAAAGATTAAAATGTTGTCATTTTTAAGGGTCTTAAGGAGAGACATACGGGACCTTTCCTATAGTAGAAACAGTTGTTTGAGATAACCAAATTATTTTGTTCCTCTGTTTTTATTTTGGGCAACAAACATTTAAAACACACAGGTGAACATACAATTCCAAAAGCCAGTCGCACTTGCACAATATATAACCAATCTCAAATTTGAATTTATACTATTTGACTCTAACATTCATAAAAGATAAGATAGTCAAAATATAATTCAACATTAAGATCCAGAAAAAACAAGGGTTGCATCTGCCATTGGTAATTTATGGAGAATTTGTTTTGTTGCCCTCTGATCTTGAACTTTTGTCAATACTCATTTGCATTGCAGGTAACTTTGAAACTTATCGACGGGTGGCATCTAAGCTTAAGCTTGGAACTTTTGAAGATGAATATATGGAAAATGTTAGTTCAGTCTTGGTTAAATCTTCACAAAGTACAGGGGATACTGATGTTACTGGACAATTGAAAACTGGTAAGCAATATTAACTAGTTTTTGTGCCAATTTGGCTTGCTGTTTTTTTCCTCTTCTTTTATAGACGATTTCATGACCTCCCTGTCCTTTCTTTTTGATAACATTTCCTTCTTTTATCTATAAAGATTAAGATTATTCTTATAATCTTATTATCTTTAAATTCAAAATTCCTAGCACGGGCAAGGAGCTTTCCTCCTTATGGATCTCTTAAACATTTTAGTGCATTTAACCAATTCTGAGTGCCTTGTGGGCTCTCAGCTTGCCCTTTTAAAAAGGATATCTGTATGGTGTGATCATGTGTAAAGGCCGAGAGCTATTACAGAGGCTATTTGTTTTACTTGATTATTTTCTTCTTATTTTTATCTTTACTTTCTAATTGTACTTAAAACTGTAATACTGTATAAATATCTATTTGTTGACAATGAGCATGTATACCAATGCTTCTTGATAAGCCTATTTTTTGTGGTTAATATCTATCTTTTGTTAGGTAGGATTCCTGTTCGTTTATATCTGTGGACTGTCAATGAGGAGTTTGATGATTTTGAAGATGCTCCACAAATTGATAATTGGGACAAAGTCTCATATATCAATCGACCTGTTGAGATTTATAAGGAAGATGGTAAGTCATTTCTTGTAGAGAATCATACTTTGTAACTTTTAAATTGATTGTTTTCCATGACTGTCTTTTTTTCCTTGTATGGGAAGTTGCATATGGTAAAGTGAATAGTATAGTCATCATGTTGTCAATGGTGTCTGGGCAGAAATCAGCCATAGTTTTATGAAGGATGGAATGGAGGGCAACAGGGAAAGAAAACAGTCATGTTTAAAATGATGTTTTTTCTTTTTAATATTGGGTGAAATATGATGTTTTTCTTGGTGAGTTTTGAGTGAAAGGGGATTAAAGTGGTTTGATTGATTTAATTCATGGAGATTTTGAGAGGAAAATGAGAAATGGAAAGTTTTAGGAAGAATTATCGAAGAATTTAAAAGAATTAGGAGAAATAATTTGAGTATAAAATTATGGGAGGAAAAAAAAGGCACATCGGTATAGTATAGGACCAAAAGTACAGTTAAACCTAAATTGAAAAAAAAAAATGATAAAGTTAGCGTGAATCATTCTAGACATAAATAAAATGCTTATTTATCTAGTTATTGTAATATTTTTCTTCTTTAGTGACATAAAAGTTCAAAGCATGAAAGTGAAATTGTAAAATGCCAGCTACTCTTAATGTGTGTATAGCATGGGTATGGCTACTATTTTGAAGTGTCGGTGCTTCCTTTGCTCTTCCTTTGCCTCTACTTAAATTGCTTACAATTAATATAAATGATTTTATTCTTAGCATCATCTTTACTTTCCCACAATTTTAACTGAATGAGATGCATACATCTGTTGCATGCAGGTAAATATTTTAGCTTAAATGATGCGGTTAAAAGAATATTGCCCGAGTTTTTCCTGGAAAATTCCTTTGTAACTGATGGAGATGCAAACATTAACCAAAGTGGAGAAGAGGGAGAAAGTTCATCTGATCCAGGGTCATGTTGCAACACACTTGAGATTGCTGAAATCAAACTTGTACGCATTCAAGGAATAGAACCAATTTTAGACATACCTTTCTCTTGGGTGGTTAACAACTTGATGAATCCCGAGTATTTTCTTCATATGTGTGTTTGCTTAAAAGTTTCAAAGGCCAATGCTGTACAATAGGGATAAATTTAGTTATCTTGGACATACATTTTACTAGAAAAATCAGAAGGTGCAATTCTTTTGTACATATATGTACAGAACGATTTCATATCATATATTCATTTCATGATTCGATTGCTATTTCCCACTTCCAAGTGTAATAAATGTTGACAGATGATTATTTTTCAAATCCAATCAAGGATACCGTTTCCCTGCCATAATTTTGGCTATGTTTCAGTTCTGAATTTTCCTTTCCGTCAGTGAGTTGGTACTTGGTTGAAAGGTGTTTGCATAAAATTTTGGTTTGTCCATTTGTTCTGTAATTAAGCAAAAGATGTCGTTATTTTTTAATAGCTGATCAATTATTATGCGAAAGGAATGCTAAATATTACTCTTTTGAACACATTTTTGTGTTATTGATTGAATTTGATGTGGCCGAGATTGAAACGTTTAAGCTGTTTGGTTTAACAGCACGGTTCGATTGTGGGTAATAGATAGGCTGGAGTTTAATGGTGTAATATCCACAAAAAAATTTAAAAAAATAGCACAGGCCTATTCATTGTTATTTTTAAAGCCTCAAAATTTATATTAAAGCATAAAATAATTCATGGGAATTTTAATATTGAACCAGCTACTTGTACAAAATTTAAGTAATATGTATTCACTTAAAAATCTAAAGAATGAAGAAAAGTTGTAGGTTGAGGACAAATCACAGTTTGGATTCATCGTCAATAATATATATATATATATATATATATATATATATATTATATATATATATATATATATATATATATATATATATATGAATACGTGTCATTCGGCCGGCCATTTGATACTACGTCCTTTCCCACCCCTCAGCAAACTTCAGTGACACCTCACACTAAAGGCTGTTGAAACCAAAACACAGAAATTGACACTTACAAGATTGTTGCAACATTGTGAAGTACTAAACTAAGAACATTGTAGGCATCGTGTAATTTCCAAAGATTTAATCTAATTATAATTGTTCACTATAAATTTGAACTTCCCTCACGTCTTCTAATCACCCCAAAAGAAAGGAAAAGACATCAAACTTTAGAGGATAATAACATGTCAAAGGGTGACAAGGTTGAGGTTTTGGACTTTTGGGCTAGCCCATTTTGTGCAAGAGTGAAAGTTGCTTTGGAAGAGAAGGGGGTGAATTATGTAGCCAGTGAAGAGGATTTGTTTGGAGGCAAGAGTGAGCTTCTCCTTAAGTCAAATCCTATTCATCAAAAAGTTCCTGTGCTCTTGCACAATGACAAGCCTCTAGCCGAGTCTTCTATCATTGTTAGCTACATTGATGAAGTCTGGTCTTCCAACCCACTGCTTCCAACTCTTGCTTATGATCGTGCACAAGCCAGATTCTGGACTGATTACATTGACAAAAAGGTTAGTTGTTGCCTCATTCTTAATGTCTAAGGGTATCGTGTGGAAATTTTGTTTTCTTATATTTTGACACTATATGAAACTTTTGTGATCCCCTTACATAACAGATTGAAATAAACCCACAAAAACTATTTCTAATATCCAAATCTCTACCTTAGGAAAAGTTGTTAGATAGTCTTCAATCAACATGTGTTATGCTCATGTCTAATCATTGTGTGACATGTAGTCGAGTTTTTTAATCACAAGAAATAATTAATAATATTTAATTACTTATCATATGAAGATTAGTTGGTATTATAGTGGTTCCGACTATGTAATAATTTCTCTTAAATTAGAGGTTAAATTAATATTGATATGTAGATTTATGTGTGCATATATGATTATGGATGGTTACTTTTATACTTGGAATTAGGTATTTGAAACCGGGAGGAGTATCTGGGGAAGCAATGGAGAAGAGAGAGAAGTGGGCACTAGGGACTTCATTGAAGTTTTAAAGCATCTTGAGGAAGCTCTAGGGGAGAAGGACTACTTTGGAGGTGATGCCTTTGGTTATGTTGACATCATAGCCATTGGTCATTCAGCTTGGTTTTTGGCCTATGAGAAGCTTGGTGGCTTCAAAGTTGAAGACCACTCGCCAAAAATCTCAGCTTGGATTAAGAGGAGCTTGCAAAGGGAATCTGTTGCCAAAGTTCTGCCAGACCCTGAGAAGGTCTACCAGTTTGTCCTTCATTTCAGGAAGATGTTAGGACTTGAATAATGAATGAAATTAAGCATGCTTGGTTAATGGTATGCCTCATGGCAGTGAAGGGTGCTTGTTGCTGCTTTTTTTTCTTTCTTTCTTTCTTTGACACTGTATTAGAATTTGCTGTTTTAGTTTTTAGTCAACTCTCATATGATGGCTTGAATTAAAATAAGGGGAATAAGAAATAATAGTGACCTCTGGGTTTGCTTTTCAACTATATTGGGTATCCTAATAGATCAACTATAAAGGGTTGAAAGATTTTCACACAAAACAATAGTGGCAGTACTAGAAATCAAAATTCCTTGCTCTCTTATTCCACTTTCGTTTTGGTATAACAACTGTGTTGAGGTTTAAACTTTGACTTATGAGTAGGACTTCGACGTAGGACTTCATATAAACTATCTATTTAACTCTTCTCTCCTAGCTTACTTGGTAACTTTCAATTCCAATTTGTGCTACTGATATATTTATGGGATTGAAAGAAACAAGGGGAAATTAATTATGGTCTGCCTGTTCTTAATACAGGAGTATTGTTTTTTTGGCCTGATCCCAGCCTCTAATCAATTGCTTCTTGATTAAAACAATGATGATTTAATTCTTTTAGCTTGTTTGCACTTTCAACCCCTTTAGCTTGGATTATGTGCAAACTTGATTTTTTATTTTTTTTCTTTCATTTTAATTACTTTTATTTAAAAGAAATTTAGCAGTTTCGTTTGGTCATGATGATTTTTTATATTAAAAATCTTCAAATTATTTATTTTCTATCCAAATATTCACATATTTCTGATTAAATATGAAATAATTTTAAAAATTAGAAGCTAGACATTTGCTAAAATATATACAAATTAAAAAACTTTATAAGATGTGATATTAGGGTTTAAAAAGAGTCTCACATTTTTTTTATTATTAGATAAATTTAAATGTTTAGTTAGTGAAAATTGAGTAAACTAAGATTTAATGCAATATAAATAATTCAATTTTTGAAAAATTTAGACAAAAAAAATGAAAATTAAAAGTTTTATGGAGAGTAAAATTAATGATAAAACTAAATTTGCTTAACATTAAAAATGAAAGAGCTTAACTTTTTTTTCACAAAGTTTAAGAGATTAAAATTGCACGTAGTCCAAACTAAAGAATAAAACTGTAATTATATTTTTACTCAATGACGATTTTATTTCAATCTAAATTTTTTTTTAATAAATGGATAATTTTGCAAGTTATCAAGCATTGCACTCACTACTCCATTCTTCTCGACTTTCAATGGGATTGATACTTTCGAATGAGCTTCAAAAAACGAAAGTATTTGGTATGTTGATCGCAAAGAGGAGAGTACATGATATATAGAGAATTAGAGTAATCCTATCGAATCGGGGGGGGGGGGGGGGGGGGGGGGGGGGGGAGGTAAATTTTTTACAAAAGTTTTAGGGTGATTGTTGGATGGTAAAATGTTGAAAATTAGTCATATACCCAAGATTAAAAAACTATATATGTCATACCATTTAGTCAAATTAAAGTATTACAAAAACCGAGTAAACTTAATTAAAGTATTACAAAAACCGAGTAAACTTAAGAAAAGAAGCGTGCATTATTCTTCCAAAATTTGGGAGACAAAGATTACTAATAATAATAATACAAAAAACTTGTTATTAATCGAAAACCTTATCCAGCAGCTCAAATTAGGTCATAGCCTTACTCTTTCTCATTTTCTTCAACCATACAAATCAAATTATACAATTATTACTTTAGCGTTATTTTGCTCTCGAAGCTTTTGATCCATGTGGACCCTCGCCACCTCAGTATGAACAGGTATTTTTGAGCTTTCAGAATTTCAGATTTCAAGCTGAAAAAGATATGCAAGATTGTTTCCTTTCGTCAGCAATATACTTTGCATACATGCATAAGTTTTTTGAAAAATTAATTAATATGGAAGTAAATATAATATTTTGTCATTGAGAATATTTATAAATATATGATAGAAAGAAGCCAAGCAACTCAATTAAGCTATATACGTGCGTTCAAATGTGTATTGCTTTCTCGTTGTGGGAGAATACACCGACCTACCTTTTGTGATCACTTATATAAATTGGTTTGAGTGTGTTTCATCGTTTTGCATTGCATGCATGCATGGGTTACTAATTATATGATTTGTGTCATCTAAATTGGTTGTGTTTTGGATGCCCAAATGCTTCTCGTCGCACAATGTAAACGTGATGCTTTTCTAAAACTAAATTATTTTATAACTAATAATTATCCCACAGCTTAAAGCTCATGTTAAAGCCTTTTGAAAATGTGATACATGTACAATAATTTATGCAACAATTTCTATAACGTTAGTTTTTGTATTTATCTTTCTCTATTATTATGATATATAATAAATGATGTCGAAGAGAGATAGATAAAAAAAATGTTATACAAATTGTTGTAAAAATAATATTTTCCAAAAATTTTATTGGTTAAATAGAAATTTAGTTTAGTAATATTTACATCAATTATTTTGAATATGACAAACAATTAAAAAGTGGAAACTAATTAGGATACTATACAAAGTTATTTTTATGATTGTTATACTCAAATTGATAAAAAAAAAATCATTCTTATACTCTTTTTTCACTACCAAGTCCTCTTCATGTAATAAGAATCTTCTTTATAAAATCATCATAATTTGAAATATCTAAATTACAATTTCTAGGTGGTTTTAGTTTTGTTTTTAATTTGCTGCAAATTAGTTCAAGCCAAAAAGACAATATATTTATAAAAGGTTCATTAATTTGGTACTTGGTACATTATTCACTGCTATGTTTTATACTATATATTTTACGCCTACAATTAGTGATTGGATTTCATATTGTATTTTTTTTTATAATGCAAGTAGAGAGAGGAAAAATGAATTAAAAGGAACTTGGTCTACATTGGATGAGGACTGAGGAGACTAATAAGAAGATAAAGCATAAACTCATAAAGGAGAAAAGCACCAAAAGATGGATTCATGAAAGGGAAAGCATGAGGGTTAGGAACTTGACATGATGGGAAAAGCATGAGATAACTTACAAGTGATCCTGCCATGCCACGTGGATAACTTAATTGGTTCACGTGGCAAAAGCTGGCCCCACATGGGTCCCGCTTTGGACTTAATTGGTTTGCTGTCCATGTGCCACATGTCTATAGCCAGTGCTTAAACTAAAACATGAAACCTAGTTTGTTCTTTTCTTTTCATTATTTTTTTTTTCTTTTTCGATAGTAATATTATTTCGTAAATATTACTAATATTAATAACTCCCAATTTCGTAAATACAGTCAATTATATTTTACGTGCAGAAGATGAGGATACGAAAATATTGGCGTGTATATATAATACGTACAGTCATATTGTAAACGTTTAAATAAGTAATTTTTTTACCAAACGTTTAAACAAGTATAACAACATCGAACGTGTTTCTTATGGTTAATAAGATTAAATTTTTCATCGAAAACATTATTATAATTCGAATGTAAACAACTAATCATGCTTGAAACAACCTTCAATCAAGGTTATTAATAACCAATCGTCCACATGAACGAAAAAAAAAATAATGAGCAATTAAATATATAAAGCTTAGAGAATGATTGGCAACAAATGTGAAAGGACCGTTTGTTCAGTTATGTACAGCCGCCATAGTTGGTTTTGTTAAGAGTTTTCATCACGTTAATGTTGGTTATTGTAAGATCCTTCTTTGGAATAATAGCTAGCTATAGGCCCAGAATCCAAGAAAGAACGAGCTTGAAGCATAGGATCAATGTGTGCAGAATTAAGAGAAGAGAATTACTATAACATTATAATATTTATTAATTAATTAATCTATATAGCTGCCCATGGATTAATTAATTAGTAAATAGGCATTATTTCAAGCTTGATAGCAAAGATAACAGGAATCCATCCATTTGATCATAAAAACAAATAAAAAGTACTTAAAAAAAGAAAAAGAGATCAAGGGGTGACAACCCCCATCCAACTTTTTTTTTCTCTCTCTTCTTCTCTTTTTGTCCTCTTTAATAAAACCCCAAGCAAGCCCCACATTCCACCCCTTCTCCTCTTTGCTTCTCATTTCGTCCTTGTGTTAATTTGTCTCTCCCACTTTCTGACTTTGGATCTTCTTCTTCCCTAAGGTCTTTGCTAGCTATTTCTTCCCCTCTCTATTATAACTATATATATACTTGTCATATTGTATATATTAAAAAAGTTTATGTTTGTTTTAATTTGCTAATTTGGTTTTATTCTTGAACGATTAATTTATGCATGGCAGGGTTTGATTTGTATAATTTGGTGATCTCATCACTTGTAATTGAGGCTTTGTATACTCATTGATATTGCAGGTTGTTTAGATAGCTAGCTATAAGAGGAAGAAGGAGGTCCAAAGTATATATATATAAAAATATATACACATGGCACCTGTTTTGCCTCCCGGTTTCAGATTCCACCCTACAGACGAAGAACTTGTTGCTTATTACCTTAAAAGAAAGATCAATGGCCGAAAGATTGAGTTAGAGATCATACCTGAAGTTGATCTCTATAAGTGTGAACCATGGGACTTGCCAGGTAATTAATTAGATGCTTATTAAATATATATATATATTGTACTGTTTTATTTTTCTGGCTAGTAAAATTCGATCTTATTCTAACTAATACACCATCCAGCACCATATTATATGTAAAATTTATTTTGTTGACTTTAGTCTTGAACATTGACGATATGGAAATCCCATGATGACGCGCAAATTTTAACATCATCAAGAGGAGTTTTAATAAAAGATCTCTTTTTTTTTCGCTTATTTGTAAATCACTATTCCTTAATGATTTTGGACAGCTTATTAGAGTGCAAAAAACTATATCTTAAAAAAGTGGGCACGCGCTTTTGTTGAGATTTGCTTCCGATCTTTATTCAGTGATGATGAAACACATACTTGCTTTCTCGGTCAAGTATATTTTCCTGCTTTATCATAAAATATCTAATGTGATATATGCATGGTGGAAAGGACTGTACTTAAGACTTTTAAAGAGGATGGTCCCTTCACCTTTTAGGGTTCCTATTGTGACCGTCATGATTAGTAGTAAACTAGTAATGAGACAATAGTAGATTCCCAAGTCAAAAAGCGTATGATAAAGAAAAGGATTGCATTGTACGCGATACAATTAATACATTTATACACGACTCCCATGCAATATACTTTGCGTTTCTTATTCTCCCATTGCCATTTGCTTTATCACCTTACGAATTTAACGTGAAAACTATGAAATATGAAGAAAAAAAAAACTCAATATTAAAAATAATAATTTTTTGCTACTTTCGCTAGAATGTGTATGATAATTTACTTCATGTTCGTATGAAAATATTAAAATCAATTTTGAATATTTAACCATTTTTAAAAAAAATTACAGGGAAATCATTGTTACCAGGAAAGGATTTGGAGTGGTATTTCTATAGCCCTCGAGATAGGAAGTACCCAAATGGATCAAGAACAAACCGTGCAACCAAATCTGGATATTGGAAGGCCACGGGGAAGGATAGAAAAGTAAATTCCCAGGCTCGGGCTGTGGGCATGAAGAAAACCCTAGTTTACTATCGAGGAAGAGCACCCCATGGCTCTCGTACAAATTGGGTTATGCATGAATACCGTCTTGATGAGAGAGAATGCGAAACCAATTCAGGCTTGCAGGTATTCATCACCTCTTCATTTTTTTCATTTCATTTTATTTCTTTTACGTATATAGATACAAATTTATCTGATGATAGTCCTTCATATTAACCGTACACGTACAATCAAAATCCTTCATATATATAATATAGAGTATTAAGTATAAACGGAAAAAGATATTAATTGCGTTAACCATGCTCTTTGTAGTGTATCTTTTGGATAAAATTTTATACCATTTTTTTAATCTATAGATGCTAGTTTATTAATTTTATTAAAAATATCAGTGACAGAGATTTAAATCCACAATTTCTTCTTCTTTCCTTCTCCCTTCCACCATAGATGTCTAATCCCTAAGCATATTTTTTTAATTCTTGATATGGCTCTCTTTTGAATTTTGGGAAATGTAATTTTTCAGGATTCATATGCTCTTTGCCGTGTGGTCAAGAAGACTGCAGTGATTCCTCCAAAAGTTGGGGAGCATCACTATGTTAATGTTCCCAATGCCAACCAAATTACAAGTGATCATTCATCAAGTATTGAAATATACCCTGAAGGAAGGGGCGAAGATTTAGATAGCACAAATTATTTTATGCCGGTGGATGCTTGCTCACCACACAACATGGGAAACGAGACTTCTCTCACAATCAATAGTGGGATCATGACAAGGGATCATGAGAAATGGTCACACTTCTCATCACAAGACCCTTTATTTAGTCTTCCAACTTCTTCATTTTCCAAATTTGGAGCCATAGCATACCCTCCATCTAAGGTACGTACACAACTTTCTTTTTTGTCCAAATTAAATATTTGAATACATGCAAGTGCAAACAAAGATCTGTAATTTAGATATTATCATTTTTAGTTTTTAAGAATTACAAAATATGTGCTTATAATTAATAGTGAGAAAAACTAAAACCCCAATATTTTTGTTAAATGCAGATAATAAAATCAAATAAATATTTTGAATTTTGTAAGAATTACAACTAAAAAATATATATAGTACTATTTAGAGACAAAATGTATTTAAGCTAATTTTGCTTAATGTTATCTTTCCTCTTACACTTGATTTAATTAACTTGAAGGTGGATATAGCACTAGAGTATGCAAGGATGCAGCATAGGTTTGTTTTGCCTCCTTTGGAGGTGGATGACTTCCCTCAAGTTGGAATCTCAGAGCTGAAAATGACACAAGCCTCCGGTTCCATGCAAGGAAGCAGAACTGAAACAGATATCTTGCAGGAAATTCTTTCAGTTGCTCAAGTTTCTCAGGAATTAATAAATCAATCCAACTACTCGCAGGAATGGGGTGGCAATAATGATAATTATGCTCCTCGTGAAGATGATTTTACCTTCATGGTTGGCACTAATTACAATCATTCAAATCATGGAATGAGCTCAATGAGGTATGCTGACAAAACATGGGAAGATGCAAACACAAGGACAATAGAGATCGGAGATGTGGATGAAGAATTTAAGGCAGAGAGGATGGTGGAGAATTTAAGATGGGTTGGAATGTCAAGTGAAGATTTACAAAAGGTATATTAATATTGTTTATTTGTTCAAGTTTCTTTGCTACATGAATTTTAATTAGCCCATTTCAGATTTTATTTCAATGAGAAAACTGTATGAATTGGCTTAAGGCTATTATTGCAAAAAAAAATAAAAAATGAATTATATATATCTTAACGGTATTGTTTGAGGGATTGAAATCATGTGTGTACACTCACTGTATGTCTTATTTCTTATCCCTTGAATTGAAAAAATTATTTACCATTAATTTTTTCTCATTTTTAAAAATAATATTTTTTCTCTGAATTATTATTATTATTAATTATATTTTTTTATACTAAAATGTTATATTTTAACCTAAAAGTGTCAATCTATCAAATGTATAATTTGATACCTTGTTGAGGTCTCTTAAAATATTTAGTCTAATTCAGTTAGTTCAACATAATATATGAGTTGTTTTAAATTTTTTAACATGATCTTTGATTTTTATGAGTCAATTTTTTTTTATAATTTATTAATGATCAATAGGTTTATATGATTGTTAGTCTGACCAATTGGACGTACAGATGGAAGAACAAAAGATTGTCCCAATAGAAGATATTTCAAGCTTCCAAACTAATGAGGTGCAAGGTATACATTAAGAATCCCATGCATGGTTGCTTGGATTTATTCTTATTTTTATTTTTTCGGTAAATGATAATGGTTTATGCAAACTTCTAATCTTCTAGTAATTGCTGGATGATCAGAATCTGAGCAACATAGCAACAAGGAGCACAATGACGACACTGAAATCAACGATTTCTCATTGGGCTTCATCAATGACAATGATGGCCCTAACGAGAACTTCATAGAAGATGGTAACATAGATGATTATTCAAGTTCTCCTAGCTTTGAGGTCGTTGAGGAAATAAAGGTCAATCATGGAATGTTAGTTTCGACTCATCAAGTAGTGGAGACATTCTTTCACCAAATAGTTCCTTCACAAACTGTTCAAGTTCACCTCATCAATTCAGTGATGGCACATAACAATCATTATGTAGAGAATGCAGAGGCAATGCTAATGATAATGGAGAACAAAGGGTCTTCATTAAGGAATAAGGTTAAGGCCTATGTGATGGGGAAGCTTATAAAACCTTCAAAGACAATTGCAAGTGCAATTGTATTCGTCTTTGCACTTGTGTTGATGCATTGTGTTTATTTGAAGGAAGAAGTGGAAATTTGGAATGAGTCAAATAATGAGGTTAATTGGTTTGTTGGTGTCAAAAGTCATGAGAAAGAATTAAGTGCAGTCTTGAAGAAAATAGGCATTTTTCTCACCATATCTTTGGCTTTTTGTACCATGTGGGCTAGCCAGAATATGGTAGTTAACCCTTGATCTCTTAATTCATTTAATTTTTGTCTCTAACTTGTGAGGAATTAGCTTGGGAACGCTCAAATTGTGCTTCTCTCCCAGTTAAGTAGGAGGCTGATGTATCCATATACTTGTTATATTTTACTTTAGTATCACTTTGTTCTTTGTTCAAGACTTAATTGTATTGAATCTAAATTACAAATAGAATGTTTACTTTTAATTCCTTCTCTCAGTCTTGTTAATTTTATTTGAAGACGACTCAAATTTTATATACAACTTGCCGTGTCGATACACATCAATAATGTAACTCCTTAACATGCAAAAATTTATTTTCTACAATACTACATATTTCATTAAATGGTTTAATCTTCTCTTAAAATTTAATCTTGATGGGCTCCTTTAAAACAAATTAAAGTTTGTGACTACACTAATATAATTGTCTTGGTCGTCCAAGTTTTATCAAGATCATACTATCCTTTTTTGACCAATAAAAGTGCACCTAAGGTTTTCAATCGGATGAATATGGTAATAAGTTTGAATATGATGGCCTTCATCCAAATAGAATTTATTCAAAAAGTGCATATTTGCAGTTTCATGAGGTTATGCTCTCTGGTGTTATTGAGTTGTAAAGTCTATTTGTAGTCTTCATGCCTGAATAATTTAGAGTCAGATAACTATATTCATGTCAACATTCAGAAGAACTTAATTAATTAAAAAGATGAAACAGATTAAATCCAACAAAAGGAATATTAGAAGTTCACCTCCTGCTCCTAAATCAGTACGTATAGTAATTATTAGAGAATGAGCAAAGTCAGATAATATCAAGTTGACCATTAGTCACCATACAAAAAAATGAACGTTTATTTACCTTCCCACCGATTTGCAATGAATGCGGTAGAATAGTTTTCGAAACTAGATTTTGGGCTTGAGAATCAATTTCCAAAACTGTTACTTTTAATTAAATCTAAAAAAATAATATAACTTATAAAATATTTAATCTATCCCTCTAAAATGAATGAAAGAATTTAATTTAAATTAATAAAAAAATATACTAGGAAGAAGAAAAAATAATTTGTAAAAATTAATTTTAATTTGACAATTTGATTCTTACTTTTATATCCGATGTAATAAGGAACTCAAAAAGAAAAGGTCGCATTTTTTTTATAAAATACTTATGTGTCGGTGGATTTTAATTAAGTTTGGCATCAGTAAGTTGTAACAAATCAACTGTACCTCATGAAAACGTAAAATGAATAAGATGTCAAACCACAATTAATTATATTTACTTTATTAATAAAATATAGTAATAAAAATAGTAATTCATTTTTTAAGAAAATTCATAACTGTCAGGTTGTTATAACTTATATATGTCATATTAAAATGTCAAATCAACATCATGTTTCAAATAACTTCATCTTTAATATTTTAAAATAATAATAATAATTTATTAAAGGATTTTAAGTGTTAATCAACTAGTCTGGACGTCGTCAGTATGAATAATACTAGATTTGAATCTCTTAGAAAAGACCTTGAGCATCATGGGTGAGAAAAAACATAATCGAGAAGTAGATAGACCCACTAAATGTGGATATTTGGATCGATTTGATTAAAGAAGACGGGAAGACATCATTATACTTGATCAATTATTATGCATTTTTTTCTGTATTTAGTAGATATTTAGAGTTTCTTATTTGACTCAGTTAATTATTTTTCCCCTACTAGATGGATCCATTTTGGAATAAAGCAATATTGTGACTCCATATCTAAGCTAGAAATCCTCATACCTTGATTAAGTGATCTAATATAAATGTTGAACCATCTTTATCAATAACTTTTGATTGATCAATTATTATATTAATTGTGTAACATTTTGCAGTCAATTACATTGGATTCAAATATTCATCTAAGACAAATAGCGAATAACCTTCTTTAATTTTATTACATTCTCTGGTATTTTTCTTGTATGTGGGTTTTAGGTATCCTTGTACCTATTTTAATATATTGCATCTTGCTAAGAAAAAGAAAATGTATTTTCGTATTCATTGGTTTGAAACATAGTCTTTTGATTGAGACAAATTTATTAAAAATGATAAAATTTTGTGAGTCTTATGTCATATTTAATGAATATCATTTAATTTTGTAGTTAAAAAAAATGTATTGGAAACTATCTTCCTAGAACTTCTCTTTATTTAAATTAGTATCCGTGATAGACTGACATAATGTACATCTTTAAGTCTCTCGGGGTTTCGTTTTAGGATGTTAGCATATAAAATCTTTATTACAGTTTAAGAACAAAGTTTCAGCTTCCTACGTGAAATTAAACATTGCTCCATCTTCGTTTTAAATTTCCTCACATAGGGCATTTTATTGATCACATAAAATATTGTTATTATTCAACAACAGCAGAGCTTCTCCGTTTGATGAATAACAAAAAAATATATATATAAGGTCATCAGAGAAATATCAATATCCAGAGTGACAAGATGCATCGTACTAATTGACTTGCTTCATGGTTGAGATATTAATTTCCAAATAACCTGAAAGGAAGTAAGTAATTTTTTGTAAGTACACACAACTAATAATCACGAGCTAATTAAGTGCTATGTAATTAGCCTAACCTTTGCAATCTGGACTGTGAACGTCTGATTCAGCAAACCAAGAAGGAAAAAGAAAAAAGATGTTAGCATGGATCAAATGGAAAACCATTTTCTTAACTGCACAAAGGTGCATGCTAAGAAACAAATAATGAAGTAACAATTTGACTAATTTAAAAGCATGTCACAGAAACAAATCAGTTAAGGGGAAGGATTAATGGAGATATCCAGCATTTCAATTAACTTCAACAATTTTTTCCCTTCACAAAGATGGAGAATGATTTATTGGTTGAGTAACATACCCCGTGCTACGCGATTTGAGACTCGGCTGCTTGCCTACTGGTTGTTGAGGTTCATCACTAGGAGCAGGTACAGTCTTAACCTGTGACATTTACATATCAAAAGTGTTTACCTTTTCAGAAACTCATAACACAGTAATTGGTGAATGTGTCTAAAAAACTAAATATTGGCATACCAAATTCTTGAATATAAGATTATAGAACATCTGAATGTATCTCTGCTTTGCCTCCTTTTGCTCCTTATTCACTTGCCTCCAAAAGGTGTAAATGTTCCCCATGTTTACCATCTTGTTTGCATAAATCTTCCAGGTATAGCTATAAGACAACGACATGTAACACGTTTGAAATTTAGTTTCTCATTGATGCATAAAAAAGGGAATGTTGACTAAACAAAGGTGTAACATAATTGTTAAATAATAACTGTACAAGCTTGAAGCTAAGGAAATGGTATGATATGATAAGTTGGTTACCATTCATTTATGCGCTGCAATCCAGCCTCAGAAATGACATTCCATTGTGATTGATTCACTTTGCATTTCTCAAAGAAATCAGCGATTTTGTTGCTTGATTCCTCTCCATTGAGGGGGTCAATGTGGAAGCCGGAGACCCCATCAACAATAATTTCTGCTGGACCTCCTTGGTTGGTGGCAAAAGTGGGCAAGCCACAGTTCATTGCTTCAATGACAGTTAATCCAAATGCTTCATACAAAGCAGGCTGCACAAAGGCTCCCCTTGTGTCAGCGATGCAACGGTAGAGCTCTCCATTGCGATACCTATTCGTCTGTGCAGCAATCCATCTAAATTGACCCTTGAGTTGGTACTTATCAATTAAGTCATGCATCTTTTTTATTTCTGCCATTTCCTCCCTATCTTTTGATTTTGAAGGGTCAAAGAAGCCTCCTACTATTACAAGGTTCACCAAATTTCTCAGTCTCTTGTTCTTGCCATACCATTCAACTAACCCGCTCAAGTTCTTCACAACATCAAGCCTTGCCATTGAGAAGATGATTGGCTTCCTCCTATCAGCTAGATATCCACTGTTTCCATAACAATTCGAAAAGTGAAAGTCATTCAATTGGAAGAATGTGGTAATTCATAAATGTTACTATGCAACAGTGCAACAAGGTCACTTACATATGCTCAATGTTATCCACTTTACTAAAGAGAAGGTCCTCAATGGCAGGGTGAAATTGAGAGAGCCTTTTTTCTTTCTCTGTGTAAGGGAAATACACAGACTGGTCAGCTCCTGGTGCGACTATGTTGAACTTCGGATCAAACACGTTTATCCCTGAAACAACCCTACACAGCCCTGGGAGGGTAAATGCAGCATGACTTTCATATTGTCCAGGTCTATCTTTGCTGCAAATATCAACTTAAAAAAAATTCAGATTTCATTTTAGGGTACTACTTTGTTCTCATTAACATGTGTGTAAGGCTATTTGAGCAAACCTTCCAGCAATTTCCTGGTATGTGCTGGTTATGATGAAATCAGATGCATTCATTGCCACTGTATCCGCCATGAATTGACACGAGAAGTGGTACTTGGGGTCCAACTCTTTCCACTTGACATCTGAGTCTTCATACTTGGTCTTCTCTAAAGCATGTGCTATAGTTCCCTGGTTTTCAATCAAGCTATGGAATCAGTACACGTAGCGAAAAAAGACATATACTTGCAGCCACAAAAACAGTTGAAAGGAAAACTTAAACAAAGTTATAGCGACCTGAGTTATCCCAAGTTTTCTAGCCATTAGTGATGCTACCAAATTTCCATCAGTGTAATTTCCAATAACAAGATCTGGTTTCCCTTCCATGAACTCAAGAATCTTGGCTGTTGCATCCTATTAATATGAATCAAAGTATGGTCATAACTCAGAAGGAAACTTCATAAGAGGGAAAATAGATACCAGTTAAAGAATATTGAATCAGGTATCAGGTATACTATACTATACATGCCTGAGTAAACCTCTCAAGATAGGGGTAAATGTCAAAGCGAGAAATCCACTGACGCAGGATTCCTTTATCTGTCTGAAACGGCACACGTAGAATGTGGGAGTGCTTGGTATCACTGATTGGTTCCAACTCATGGTGGCACTTGGTTCCCCGAGCATCAGGAATGAGCCTTGTTACCTATCAAGATCAATAGCATACTCTTAAGATTCTAGTAAGTTTAAGTGTATATAGAAAGAGATAATTCTTCATTCCTTTTGCATGAAACTCACCACAAGAATTTGAGGTTTCACATTTAGCCCTTGTTGCCTGATTCTCAGAAGCAACTCTGCTTCCAGAGACTTGACTTGGTCCAATATGTAAACTACCTGTTGTACTTTTCTCGATGAGTATTAGAAATCAAAAAGCATTTTGCTTTTGAGCCATCTCTTAACTACATCAGTTTTTTCCCGCTTTTAATAGAAATAGCACTTGACATGATGATATCATAAAGGAGGAGTGTTAGTTAAGAACTTCTAATACACTTTCTAACATTGGTTAAAATTTATTGAAATTACAAAATCACGAGTAAAACTCATTAAAATAGAAGTGAATTCCACAAAATTGTGTAATATTCAATCAATAGTAGAGTGTGTTCAAAAAAGTGTATTGCCATCATTTCTCAATTAGAAAACATTATTGACCTTGCTACATGGTGAACAATTTCTATCAACTTATCCTTATAATCAAATTAATTATTCCTAATGGTTAGAATTTTACCTGGCCACCGGTGTCTGGCAAGCCAAGAACATCTGCTTGCCCAAAATAACCATGAACAGAGAAGATGACAACATTGAATATTATTGGTAAGTTGCTTAAAAATTTCTCCAAGTTCATCGGGTCTGGTGCTTGGAGTACTTCTGATAGAGTTCTCATTGTCTCCTTCACTCTTCCTGCAGTATCTCCCCATCCTCTCTCAAACCCCCATTCCTTAAACCTGTCAATGAATTTGGTCTTACCGTTGGGTTAAAACTTCAAGTATCCTTGGCCTCTTTTATAGAAAAATAATAAAATCTTTACCTTAGTTCAAAATTCTGATATGCAGTGTCTTTGGAAAGTCCCGAGAGGAATGCATCAGCCACTACAAGTGCCATCTGGAGCTTTGCAGCAGAGTTAAGGCTGTCATTTATCATCAGGCTCTGCCAGTGTAGATGACAAAAAGGAAAATGAATATTATATTATATGGTATATCTTTGGTGTTGTAATATAATATTTATGAATTTAATCTCATGTTATTTCACTTACTTCTCCCTGATGATTTAATGTTAACAAGTAGTCCACTATAGCCTGTGTTTTCTCCAATTTCCCAGTTAACTTTGAAGTTAAGAACTTGGAAGTAAATTCCAGTCCATTTCCAATTGAAGAAGAGAGGGTTAACAGAGGAATTTGGGAATCAAATGCTCCAAAGTCTGCTTCAAATGAGTTCTCATCGGTTGCCCTTCAATATGGAGCCAAGTTATACATCAAAAGCATAGTTCAAGTGAATTTTTCTTGTTGGATGGAATAGGCAACACTATACTATTTGACCATTTTACACCAAGTGTTCAACTTACACTAGATCTTCCACGTGTAAGTGCAGTATGAAAAAATTTCGTCAAAAAGTATTCTAATGCGTCTTATTTACATTTAATTGGATAAATATGTGAGTAAAAAATTAAGAATGTGATGAAATTATGCCACGTCAATGGTACTAATGATAATTTAGCTTAAGAAAAAAATGCAAATAGAGAGGAGAAAAGGAGGATATTGATGAACGTTGATGATTAGAAGGTTACAATGTAAGATAAATGATGTACCATTTTTCATCGTGTACCCTTTCCTTGAATTTGAGGTAGTCTGTGGGGGTAATAGCCTCAACAGAAAGGTCCTCAGAGCTCACCTTTACAAATTCCCAAACTCCTGGATTAGGCCTTATTGCAAAGGCAACATATGGTGGATCAACAACAGCTTCCTGCAAGTTTCAGGTGCACAACATTAAAATCCACTGGCAATATTATATATATATAATGTGGAACATATAACGAAACAGCACTCATTCTAACAATATCAAAATTATCTATTGATGTTATTTTAAAACTAATTGATGTTAAAAGCAACACTCCCTCTATTAATGCTTGTCAAAATAGGAAAAGGCAATATGGTTATAAACTCTTGATATTATGTTAGTTTTCTTCTTAAATTTAGGTTAAGAGAAGTTGTCCAATAAATAAATAATCCTAGGAATTGACTATTGAGGCTGACGATATCAGACTTTTCAACAATATATTTAACGTTTTTTCTTTTGGTTTTTGTATAAGAGTCGCATTTAAGTTAGAATCTATGACCTCATGTATATCAGTGCATTCTCCCACCAATAATATACTAAATGCTTATAATCATACTTTGATAATCAAAGTTAAAAGTTCGTAGTTGATAATGATGTGACCACTTTATTTATTTATTTATTATTGCCGTGTATATATAAGTTGAAGAGTGAAAACAAAGAACCTGTGTGGAGCTCAATATGAAGCCAAGAATGCCCTCCAAAACTTGACTTCTTTCACTTTTGTCATCTATAACTAGTTCCATTTCTTCCATCAAATGATGAAGTTTCATAATCCTCCTACCCTTTTCAAGGTACTTAGCGAAGCACCTCTTCATATGGTACCGGCTCTGCCGCAATGCATCAGGCATATTATCAACGACAGAATCTGTGCGTTTTAAGGCTGGTGCAGAAGCCATTTAAACATAGAAAGCAAAAGAGAAAATGTTAATTAAGGTTTTGAAATTCAGATAGGTCTTGATTGGTGGTCAAATAGATGTGTCTCAATTTATATGCATGGCTACTATGTGTATGTCATGTGAATTATAATAACTTTAAGGCTTTGATATAGTTAGGTGTAAGTGCATGAGTTGGAGAAGGAATATTTGCTTCGGAGGGAAAGGAAAAGAATGTTTGAGTTTTGAGAAGAGATTTTCATTGTTTTAAAAAGTGAAGGAAGGTGTGTGAATATTATTTCTATCACGGAATTATAGGAATCATTCTTTTCTTCTCTTTGTCTTTGGGTGCCATATGATGATCAACAGAAAACGAATATGAAAAGATGGCCATCTTCACGGCATTTGCTTTCTCTTTTTCTTGGAGGACGAAGGAGTGTTTAGTGAGTCAGACTGAGAGTACACCTATTATTAATGCCACGTTTGAATTTATTTATACAATGAGAGAAATAATATTTTTTTTAAAAATTACATGCATTTTTTTATTGGAGTCAATTTTATTTGAACTTGATAAGATAATTAAAAACGAGATTAAGTTGAAACAAAAATCATGTTTTCAATTAATGTTAAGTTAGGAAACACCCTGATTGGTTCTCAATAATATGATCTAGATTAATCTTCTAACACATTTTTTTAAAAAAATTATTAAGTGATTTTAAATAACATTTAGATTAATCTTCACATTACGAGTTATTAATTTTTTTAGTTAATGAGAAACATAAATACAAGTGATATTGAGATTGATATTAACCATAAATCATATAATAGTTTCTCTTTTTAAATACATACTTTGATAAACTTTTAGAAACTAGAGTACAAATTTTGGGAGCTCTCATTTTTTATTTAATGAACCCTCTTAACTTTGTAATTTATTGAATGTATTTGAAAAAAAAAATGTGTTGGAGAGTGTGGCTTTGTGTAACCTACCCCAAATGAAAATATAGGGTCATTTAAGTTCATCCTACGTAGCAGTAAAAAAAGAAGTTCATCCTACGTGGCAGAGTGTGTAGCATTGAGGAACCATTCAGGGAGGAATGCTTGATTTCTGTCCCTTGTAATAATTTGGTTATTTAAGGCAAAGGTAAAATTGCATTTTTAGTCTTTCAGTTTATCTCTAATTTTATATTTGGTCCCCCTATAATTTAATTCACAAATTTGATCCTCCAGTTCTATAAATTCCTGCAAAAATTGGTCTTGGAAGCCCAATTTGGACGTTGACCGTTAACCTCAGACGTTAACTGCCACGTGTTAATGTCACGTGTCAACATCTGAGTGGTTCCTTGTAAAGGTTTCATTTTTTGTAGGTAAAATTATACTTTTGGTCCCCCAGTTTTATTCCAATTTCGATTTTGGTCCCCTTATAATCTAATTCGCACATTTGGTCCCCCAGTTTTATAAATCACTTTATAAATTCAGCCAAATTTCATTACTAGAGAAGTTGTATTTCAAATTTCAAACAAAAATACCATTGTCATACATAGGCCACTTAAGCGAGTGTATACATATAATATCGCATGGGGGAGCAAAAAAAGAAAAAAATAGGGGGTTATTACAGAACCTATTAAAGTAAGAGATCTGAAAATTTCAAACCCAGGTTGGGATTCATGCGCCACTTTTCCAAATTGAACAACCTCGGAAGTGGGAGAGAGACAAAGAGTGATTTTTCTCTAGGTTCCAAGTGAGTGAAAAACTTGCGATAAAAAGAAGTGCGAGATTTATTAAGACCTACCATGTCTCTAGCACCAGTGGCTAAACCATTCAAAAGACCAATTTATAAAGGGATTTATAAAACTGGGGAACTAAATGTGTGAATTAAACTATAGGAGGACCAAAATTGAAATTGGAGTAAAACTGGGGGACCAAAAATGCAATTTTACCTAAAAAAATGAAGCCTTTACAGGGAACCACTCAGACGTTGACACATGGCATTAACACGTGGCAGTCAACGTCCAAATCAGGCTTCCAGGACCAATTTTGCAGGGATTTATAAAACTAGGGGACCAAATTTGTGAATTAAATTATAAGGGGACCAAATCCGTAACTGGAGATAAAATGAGGGATCAATTTTGCAATTTTGCAATTTTGCCTATGCCAAATTAAATTCATTACTGGAATGGAAGTGTGGAACTATTCAAGAGTTGGTCTAGTATTAAGATGCTCAATCAGCCCAATTATTACTGAATTTTGGATTCAATCAATTGGGCTGTCAATGCAAAAGGAGACTGAACCCTCCTTTATGTATTTTTCTCTTCACACCCCTACTTTTTGATTTTATATTTCTAAAATATCCTTCTTCATTCTTCCCTCTCACCTTCACTCTCCTCCCCTCTCTACAGCCTCCCCCACTCCACTTGCTCATCCTTTTTCTCACCTTCATCATTCCTTTTCTCCCCCGACCATCTCTTTTGTCTTTTTTTCTTCTTGAAGATCGTATGAAAACTAATTTCTATAATATAATTTTTACATTGCAAAATAGAAACTAGTTTCTATAATATGGATTTTTTTATACATTACGTAGTGTAATTAGTAGGGTTGGTCTAGAAATGTGTTCAAGAAACTAATTTTTGCAAAGTGGTATTCTTGCGGAAAAAAAGAAACAAAAAAGTGTGCAAGGAGAATGAAGAGAAAAAACTGGAGGGGCAAAATAGGGGAAAGCATGAGGTAAGTTGGGACAAGTTTATCTTTGTCTCTACTACTCGACCTAAATTTTTTTTTTTATGGTTTCATTTATTTGAATTTGAACTTCACCTGCTTAAGACTCAAAAAATATGAGATAAGATTAGGTTAATCCAACTTTGGAAAGTAATATATCAATATTAATATTGTGTATAATTAAATTGTATGATGAAAAACTATAAAATTTAAACTTAAGTATATTTTACAATATATCTTAATTTTAAAATAAATATATCATTATAATTATAATATTGTTATATAAAATACTAACTATTAAATATTTTTCTAATTATTAATACACAATTATTAAAAAAATTATAATTTTAAAAAAAATATAAAACACTAAACTGGATCAAGATGATCTAAAATATAACTCAAATTCATTCTCAAAATGCATTGGATCAAATTTTTAATTCAACCTCAAATTGAACAGGATTAATGCAACAGGCCAGTCATGCTCACTAGTGCAAATAGAATCCGCAATTGGACTGCAGCAAAAGGGTCGTTTCCTTCGCTCGACTTTAACTTCCTGCGCCTCCTATTTTTTTGTTTTTATTTTTTTATTTCTGAATACTTATTATGGAATAGGTTTCCAGATTAGTTATTCTATTCCAAAATAACTATTCTAAAATACGAAAATCATGTTCTAGAATCTATTTGAGAATAATTTACTCTTCAGAATAGCTTTTCTGGAATAGTGGTGCCTGGTGAAACGGACATCTTTGTCTATTGATTTGAAATATTTTGGAGGTACATGAAGCAAATTGGAAGGTGCAGAAAGTAAAAGCCCCTTCGCTTTTATGAACAACAATTGGAACTAGAAACTTCTCCCAACCTCAAATTAGGGTTTCCCCCTCCTTATATATATACGGCCTCACCTTCGCCACTGTCATAGCAATTTTTCTTCCAACTTCAAATACTATTCGCATTACAATCTCATAGGCATATTAGTTTAGTTTAGGTCTATCGGTTTCTCTTATTTGTGTGTGAAATTTGCATTTGAATTTGTATGCCATTAGAGTTATTTCAACTTTAGGTTATAAAAATCCGTTCCTTTTTTTTTTTTTTTATTAGAGCGTGTTCAAATTTCAAACTGTAGTCCCGATTTTTATGCGAAAATCATGTGTGTGATAATTAAGTGTCGAAATTGCAATGTGCATTATCATGATGTGGAGATGGAAGTGATGATTTTTTCCCCAGATGATCGACGCTGAACAAACTGTGCGATTTTTCTCTTTTGAGAAACCAAGCCAAATAAATCTGATCCATCTCTTCATGTAACATCATTGCCAATTAGTTCTTCCGCCGCACAAATGTTTGATTTCGATCATAACCACTTAACTGATTCTGGTTTATTTCAGTAAAGTTTTTTCAATTTTTATTCGTGTTTTTTCTAAGAGATTGCGATTCAAATGGGATTGATGGACATTGGACGCAATGCATTTTTATTTCCCAATTATGATTTAGGGTAGTTTTAGTTTCTTAATATTTTTTCAAATTTATATTTTAAACTTTTTAATTATTATAGTGTGTTAATTAGGTTGTTTTGTTATTTTTTTTACATAGATATCATTTTTTTGTTTCTTTATTAATAAATAGATGTTCAGGCCGGATTTGATGAGAATATAATCAAAATTGCGTCTGTCTCTTTTTAAAATTTGTACAAATTGATCTTATTTATTTAATTTTTATGAAGAGAGAATCCTTTCCCTGGTTTGAGGCTTTAAAATTTTAAATTTTCAATGGTGGGAGAATTATGTTTGTTAGGTTTTGACTTTTGAGTGAAAAAGTTTGAAATTAAAGCAATTCTAATGGTTGTTTTTTTTCAAGATTAAATTTAAATGCAAAATGTGGGATTGAAAATTAAGGTGATGATCCCTTACAATAATTTTTATTAACACCTAAATGGCTAGACATAGCCAAAACTTTGACAATTACTTAGACTCCCTTGCAAATCCATCGTATCTTACACTAGCACAAGAATTCAAAAGGTATTGGAGGTGTCATGCTCTGATCCAAGATGAGTTACTCTAGCTCATTTTACCGTGTGCAGAAGCGTTTAAACAATTTTATTTTGAATTTGTTGGATTGGGATTCTCTGCAAACTAGAATCTTAACCAAGAAAGTGCTGGACAATAAAGTAAAAATGTTGGATAAAATTGAACGGAGAAATTTGGAACGTGCAGCTATGTCAAACTGTTACCAATTTAGATTCTTACGTTTTTTTTGGTGAAGATTTAGATTCTCTTACATAGACTCAAGTGTCAATAAGATATACAATCAAAAAGGACTTCCTTATACTTGAGCCTCCATTGGACAGCTAATTTCCACTTGTCCATGGACCTTCTTGCTTTTCTACATAAAATTACATCATTAAAACTATGAGCATCCTTCATTTTATGTGCTTCTAAGCAAGTATGAATCTCATCCCTGGAAGACATTAGCTTTGTGATCTCAATGAAAGTAGAAAAATCTTGACTATTATCCATTGCATTGAGAAGTAAGGTGTCTTCCTCAATAGATGTTGGCAGATTCTTTAACACAGCATCACAAGTTTTTGACAGCCATTTCATGATGAAAATTTCATTGTCTGCCGACAGTTGAGAACCAGAATGCACAAGATGTCCAACAGACCTCCTCTTGTTTTGAGGGGTTGCCCACAACCGCAGTGCAGCTAGTAGAGCATAGGAAGGCTTCCCGTTGTGATGGACATAGAGTGATTCCTTAGACCATGAAGTGGAAGAATATACAGCAGGTTCCAAAGGGATAAAAACTTTGTCATTTGGATTTTCTTGTAGGAGAAATCCATAGTGTTCAACAAGCTCCAAATTTGTGTAAATTCCATAGCATAATAGAACCTGGTGAAAACAAGGTAATTAGTAATTCCCTATTTTCTAAACAATAGAATGAAGAGTGATAACAGGAATGGAACTTGTGACCCATATTGAAAATATTCAAATGGAAGTAGGGATTAGAAAATCAGTCCCTGCAAAATTTGATAATTTGCATCCAGGAGACAAGCAACGATTATTTCTTAGTTTAGAGAATTTTAGTTCAAGGTAGGTTTTATAACGAATTAAATTTATATTTATTGGGAAAAGAAATCAGTAATATTAACATGTTGAATTGGATATGTAAACCTAGCAGCAGTTACATTTCCTACTCCATATCCTAAATATAAACCTGTCTTTCAACTCTTTTTTATAGTGTGGATCTACTGTCTTGTGAAGGGGCCATATGTATCACACAATACTACTGAATAAACACCTCCACTGATAGTGGCCTAGGGGGGAATCATAAATTGATTGGCTCAAGCCATTCCTCAGGCACAAGGCTTTATAGGCAATCCCAGCTATAACCCAACTTGTACCATGTTGTAGTAAACGAGCAGGTAGACAAAGATAAATGGATAAAGGTTGCTCACTGCATCCATGACATTAGTGCTAAACAGCAAATGAGTCTTTACTGCTGAGACACAGCCCCCAGGGGTCCTTTTGTGCTCATCATTTTAGAAGCTTTAGTTTTCATGGTTGTACGCAAACTTAAAGATAAGACAACAACAGTTTCTAGAAATCCAATCAGGGCTATAACTGATAAGGGTTCCTAGACTCAGATTTTGTGGTAAAGGCTTACAAAATTTAACATAAGGGTTGGATACCGTTAAATATCTGTAATAATAAGGGTTGGCTTAATTGGGAGGATTAAACTGTGGGTAAGAAAAGGTCTTGCATGTGATCCTTCACTAAACTTTTCTTCACAAAGAAATGATACCATCAAGCATCACTGCTTCAAAGCACTACCCAATCAGATAGATACAGCATAACATTTTATGTCTACTCTACAGAATAAATTTGAGCCAAGGACAACCAATTCAAAAAAGACAGAAAATGGACTCTATTACTCAGTACCTCCTACAGCCTACAATACAACCAGTCATTCAAATAAGTTATTAGTTCATAAGAAAACAGATCAGTCAAAAAACTATTGAAAAAATGGAAAATTAAGATAAACCTTAAGTATATATAAAATAAAAGTGGAAAGCAAACAGATGGCATTTTAAATTTCTAGAAATAATGTAATACCTGATCTCCTTTCTTGTAATGTGCCCTAGAATAAAAGCAATATGCATTAACATCTTCCTCAAACCAACCATCTGTTAATCTCTGAGTGAGAATCAAGGTGGTCTGCATCTACCATTATATTATTATCTCCATTTAATAAGCTAGTATCATGGATGGAAGAGTTAGATAGAAAATGCTCTAAATCCTCAATGCCAGATGGCTCCATTCCAGGTGCATCATAATTAAACAAGTCACCCACAAGGCATAAACACCCAGCTTCATCCCACGGTATATGCATCGTCTGAGAAGATATCTACATTTTTTAAAGTTCAAATGTGACCAAATGATAAAATGAAGGCATTGAAGGCATGTAATATACATGCCATTTTAAATTTCTAGAAATAATGTAATACCTGATCTCCTTTCTTGTAATGTGCCCTAGAATAAAAGCAATATGCATTAACATCTTCCTCAAACCAACCATCTGTTAATCTCTGAGTGAGAATCAAGGTGGTCTGCATCTACCATTATATTATTATCTCCATTTAATAAGCTAGTATCATGGATGGAAGAGTTAGATAGAAAATGCTCTAAATCCTCAATGCCAGATGGCTCCATTCCAGGTGCATCATAATTAAACAAGTCACCCACAAGGCATAAACACCCAGCTTCATCCCACGGTATATGCATCGTCTGAGAAGATATCTACATTTTTTAAAGTTCAAATGTGACCAAATGATAAAATGAAGGCATTGAAGGCATGTAATATACATGAAGGCAGAAACTGATGTATCAATCTATATAAATTAATCAATATTCAATAAAACTTGTTGGTTTTTCTTATAGTTGAAATAATTTAACTTAAGCAGGACAACTTAAAATAGATTAGTCAAAATAAGTCTTTCAATTTCTTAGATGTGAGTACAGGTTCAGACAAGGGAGAGTTATGTTGGTATTATCAAGTATTAACCAAAATTAAAATAAAGAAAATTAAAGATGGTGTAGAAAAACAAAATTGAATGTTTATAAATGAACTACTTTTAGCATGCACAGGTCTACCATCTCTCAAAGGCTAGGTTTCTAAAAAACAACTAACCGTTGCAGCAGCCCAAACCCAAGCCTTAAATGTTAAAAACTGGGGCTTAAACATGAGGTCCTCCATCAAAGCATGAGCTTCTTTCCACTCTGATTTGGCTTTAAGCATAGCTTTTTCTGTGACCCACATCGCCTCATCCACCTAATAATCACGTTGCAAAGATGATTTCTTAATACTCAACAAAGAAATAATGAAATGCTAATAAATATCATTACTCAAGATGCCATAATCTAACCTAACAAGATAAACAAAAATTTCTAACAGAAACTGAACTTGCAGAGCACGCTTCTCAAATTCACCAAACATGGCTAGTATGTCATAAGTTTGCGGCATATGCACAAGGTAAGGATGCCACCTAGAAGTCTTTACCCATTTCATACAACAAGCAAACAATCAACATCTGCATTATACACAAGCTTAGAAGTTATTAATAAGTATAGGAGATCCAATAAAAAGCAAGAATCCCGAACAATAATACAACAACAATGATGAAACCACATCTACATAGGTGTGTTCAGACTTCAGAGCCAAGTTCAACCATGAACACAAAATATTTAGTTTGGTCCACACCCAATAAAAGATACTATAAAAGCTAATGGCTTTATCACATTGAACAATGCAAACAAAACCAGCAACAGGAACTGTCACACTTAAGTAGCACACTAACACAGTTAAGAATGAAACCTGAGCCGGGGAGAGAGAAGAGTGTCTATTGACAGCATCACAGAGCTTTTCATCTTCCATAACACTCTCTCTTGTCATTAAAGCAGATTTTGGAAACTCTGAGAACAATCTCTCCCCTCCCAAGGTCTCTCGCAGCACCCAAACCTCTCCTGCAGCATTCTCCAAACAATACACGAAAATGGGTTAAAAATTGTTAACAGAAACAAGTCAAAAGCATCAAGCTTTACATTATTATCACTAACTGTCAAATTACCCAAGAAAATAAATGTCAAGAATAAGAGGGAAATAATCACCGAGTAATAAAATTGTTCGTGCGATAAATCCAATGCAAACTTTACATTAACTATGATGGTTAGGGAATATAAGAGGGATTAGTGAGCACCTGCCAGAGTGAGGAAAACGAGAGACACATAGAGAAGAACCCAAACATGAGGAAAGAGAGTGTTGAGGTTGGTTGGTGCCTGTTCTTGAGTCTGATATTCCAAGGTGCTGCCCATGATAAGTAGCTTTCAAGGTTTTGGTTTTGGTGTTCCTGCTCTATCTTCTTCTTCTTCTCACTAAAACCTTAACCTAGTTGGTTCCCTCAGAACCCACAAATGTTAACCTACTCCATCCTCATAGTAGCTGCGCACGGAACTTTTCCTATGTCTAGTTCGAGAGAAAATAGGAGGAAAAAAAATTAGGAATAATGAATTATTTTCGATTAAAGAAAAAAAATGAAAGAAACAAAAAATAAAAGAAAATTGACTTGTGAAACAAAATTTAAAAATTTTCTTTACTTGTATATTATTTTCAATTCAAATTTTAAAATTTTCTTTTCTATCTTATTTTCTTTTCTTTCAACCAAACAAATCATCTCAGTCAAAAAAAATATTCTTTTAAGAATACTTATTTTTATTTCGAAATAATAAAAATAAGTATTTTTTTTCTCCTTCCTTAGTCATATAATCCGTCTTACATCTTTTCTTATAAATGTTTTTTATAAACTCGATCAATGTTTTTATATACACCTAAATTTGAAAATCAAACTCCTATCTATATTTAAAAGACATAATCATGGCCAAGCAAATCCAACCACATTAATTACTTGTTTTTAAGATTAATCTACAACCTTCCACTAAAAGGAGTTAGCAATCTAATCTAAATGTAGTACTACTTAGGAGTGGCAAAAGACCAACCAACTTCGAAGATAAGAAAATAATAAAAATATCACCACGTCCATGCTAACCTACCAGAGCATTTCTTTATTCGGATTTAGACCTGTTTTGAGATGGTCCTCAATACAAATTAAGGATAGCTCAGTTTTGACTATTTAATTTAATCATGACTAGCAATCTAACCAACCTCGAGTCGAATTCTGAACACTCTCAGCTTTTATCTACCTTTTTCCCATTAAATAATGGCTAATGAGATCCAAGTCAAAAACACTTCCCACTAACATACAAGATTAGGTCCATTAATTAATTGCAAAAAACCTTAAAGTACCAAATTGTTTAAAGTTTAATTTTGACCCTACCAATGAAATTTCCATTAATCACACTGCCAGGTGTCAGGAGCTCTGCATCAATACCAATAAACTCAAAAGTTTACCTGACTCCTCTATAAATAGTCAAATAATCATACACAAATGTTAACCGTTCTTAGAACATTAATAAATAAATTTAATATCCAAGATTTTTATTAAAATGTAAAATTATGATGTTCATAATTTTTTTATTTTTATAATAAATATTTTTAAAAAACTTAAACCAATGTTCTAATGATTAATAAGAACTACAGTCAAATAATAATCAAATTAATCCAATGCCATGACTCATGAGATCCACAAGGTGCAAATTGACTACGTGTCAAGTTATGTTGGAGTGAACGCGTGGGCATTTTTCTAAATTCATATTCATGTTCGTTCCACTTTTCCACTACTTAGGGTACAATGCAAACCCACAAAGGTCCACTATGTCCCATTTAGCCCAGTTAGAGTGCGTTGGATTCAAAGGAACTAAATAAAATTAAAAATAAAATATAAAAGAAATTTTGAATTAAGGTAAAATATAAAAAATGTGGATTTCACAAAATAAAATACAATTTTTCTAATATATTATTCCTCTTCTTCCTGCTAAATAGAGTGGAAATGAGCCGAGCAACTTGTCAAGGGCCTTTGACTCGGCATATGTAAGGTTCGGCTCAGCTTGTTTACTATAAAGGTCAAACTCAAACTTTTTAAAAAGTCTTTTTAAATAAAGAGGCCAAATTCAAATTATAAAAAAAGTTTGTTAAACTTGACAAATCGGTCTGTTTAACTAATAATAATAATACTAATAATAATAACTTTATTTTATCAAATCTTATCTTATCCAGATTTTATTTCATCTAGATTTTATTTTATCCAGATTTTATTTCATCTAGATTTTATTTCGTCTAGATTTTATTTTCATCTAGATTTTATTTTACCCCGGTTTGGACTTAAAATAGATTTGTAAGCTTTGGGGCTGAGGAGCTATATAGCAGCACCAAGGTTTTAGTTTAGGGAGTTTTTTTTTCGGAGAGGAGAATAATTCTAGGATTTTAGAATTCTAGTTTTTTTATTATTGTTCATGCACAGTGTTCACGTAGAATAAAATTCGTTTTCTACAATTTCGTTTCGGCTTCAATCCATAGTTTCGTTTCTACTGGTTAATGGAAGGCTAAGTCTCTAGTATTGTTTTCTCTTGAGGATGAAGCATAGCTCTCTTTGAGGCTATATTCATTTTTACCTTTGTAAATACATTTTTACACAATTTAAATATTTTTGTTTGGCTATATTAGTGTAAATCATCTCTAATCCATACATTTTTTAATATTATGCTTTTTTTATTTTCTTTTGATATACTTTGTGATTTAACGACTTGAATTCAATATGATTTTATTTATTAATTATTGTTTGATTTGTACATTACTTATACGAAATTTTATAAGTTTCTTTTTTTAGTTAGGATTTCACTAGGTTTTAAAATAACTAATTAACCAAAGACGTCTTTAAGCAAGTTTTTAAATAGGCTCGTGGGCCAAACTTTTATGTAAGTCGGGCCAAGCCTTTAAAAAAAGTCTATGATAGGTAATGAGTCAAACTCAAGCCTTACGTATTCAACTCAAGTCGAGCTCAAGTCTAATAAAACATGGCTTGACTCATTTCCACCCCTACTGCTAAACATCATCTAAGAAATAAAAATAAACAAAATTTTTATAATTGGTAACTTTTAAATAGTCGTGGATCAAACTTTTATGTAAGCCGAGCCGTTAAAAAAAGCCTATGACAAGTAACGAGCCAAGCTCAAGCTCAAGCCTTACGTCAAGCGAAGCTCAAGCCTAATAAAATTTGACTTGACTCATTTCCACTCCACTACTAAACACCATCTAAGGAATAAAAAAGAACAAAAATTCTATAATTGGTAACCCGGTAGGGCCCACACTTTTACGCGAAATTACCCAAACTAATCCCATGATCCCGCGGCGAAATCAGTGTATGACTTGCTGGAGTCAATGACACCGCGCCACGTGTCAGTCCCCACATCACCGTTTGGGCACCGCTTTGTGGCATACGATAAGGTTATCCTTCGCTGATTGGATGATTGTGTCCACGTGTTGTCCTCGTTGGATTTCGCTTTTTCCTGCGCACTTTACGAACCTGCCGTCATTCGTGTCCGATTCACTTTTTCGGATCCGGGTCCATTTTGGAAATTTGATATCCACTATCTAATTTACCCAATAGAACATACTATAAATTATAATGAGATATTCATTTTGATGTATATTTTTTTATTGAATATTTTTATTTTTTAAGTTTTATTAATTTTATTTTAGTAGGAAGAAAGAAATAAAGTAAATGAAAATAAAAAAAAGAATCAGATAAAAAAAAGAATTTAACGGCTACACACTAATTATATAAAAAGTTTTACATTGTGCTGTTTGACGTGTTTTAAAATAATTATTTTAAAAATTAATAAATTCATTATAATTGCATGAGTATGTAAAATTTTTTATATGTTAGTATATAACCCTTCTTTTCTATAAAGAATATAAAAAAATGGGTTGTTTGATTTGTGTGAAATAGAAAATAAATATTACCAAATTTTCTTGTAAGCTTTTTTATAATTAATTTGAAAAAATAGAGATTAAAAACTACGAGTTTAATGTCTATATATTAATATTATAAAATAATTTTACAGTATCAGTTAATTATAAATTATTGTTTAAATTACTTTAAGATAATTTTTAAAATGTCAATAAACTTACCATGCATGATAAATTGTGATTGGATAATTATATAAAACTAAATTACAATTTTTATCCTCCTAATTTTTCAAATCCACAATTTTAATCCCTTTGATTTTCAACTGTAATATTTGATTTTCCTAATTTTATAAATTGATAATTTTTGTCCCCGGATAGATTACTAATAATTGTGATTAATAAAATTATTAAATTAACTATAAATAATTAATTATTAAATTTTATTAAATTCTTTAATAATTCATAGAATTTATTAAAAAATTTAATAATTAATAATTTTTATTAATTTTTTAATGATTAGTAGTTTTTAATTAATTTATATTAAATTTACAAATCTATTAATTACAATTATCAATTAACAATTTATCAATTAGGGATCCAAAATTGTCAAATTGTAAAACTAAAGGAACCAAATGGAATAATTAAAAATCAGAAGGATCAAAATCATAAATTTAAAAAACTAGAAAGTCTAAAAAAATAATTTAACCTAAAACTTTTTAGACTGCATAACCTTTTTTTCTTTCAAAAACAATATCACCCCATATTAAATATTAAATTTATAATATTTAATGACTGTATTTAATATATTAAATATTAAATATGTATTTAATGCGAAATTAAATATATTTAATATTATACATTTAATTCCCCATTAAATATATATTTGGTATTTTTAGTATTAAATTTATAATATTTAATAATTATATTTAATATGTTTAAATTAAATATACATTATATTTAATAGAAAAAAATATTATACACCACTAATGAAAATAATTTTATACTATCATCTAATTATAATTTATCATCTATGATAAATTCATCAATTTTTATGATAATTACTTAAAAAAATATATTAAAGATAAATTATAATTAAATGACGATATAAAAGTATTTTACAGACTATTAACTATTAAACTCATGTTTAATATATATTTATATTTTTAACATAAGAGGAATACTGTATTCTCTAAAGAGATGGGTGTAATTTTCTTTTTTGTATTATCCGCAATCTACTTTATTGAATAATAATTTAATGAAACATAATTTATTTAAAAAGTGCTTTTACACACTAATGAGCGGCTTTAAAAAAAGAATATTTAAATGCAAATTCTTATTGTTTTTTTTTTGGAAAAAATACTAATTTACATTTAAATTTTAAATTAAATTATAATTTTTATTCTTTTAGTTTTCCAAATCCATAATTTTATTCTCTAATTTTTAATTATAGGAGTTGGTCTCCTTGTTTTGTAAATTAACAATTTTTATTAATAAATAATTTTGATTAATAGAGTTATTAATTAATTATTAAAAACATGTTATATTATATAATAATATTGGAATCTTTACAATATATTTTATTTTTAAAATGATATGGTATGCATTTAAGAAAAACAATAAATGTTTTCAATTAAAATAATTTTTTTAAAACGAATAAAGTAAATAATCTCAATATTAATGAAAAAATCATGCTTGATATTACATTTATATACATAATAAATCATATATGTGTTGAAATTCAAATAGTTAATTTTTTCATTAACTACTCAAATTACTTACGATACTTTTTCTCAGTTTAGAGGAGCAAAATTAGTTTATTATTATTATAATTTAATTTTTTTTCTATTACGTATTCAATCTATTTCTCTTTCTTGTTAATAACTGTGATTTACATTACCTATTCAACCTTTTTCTCTTTTGTCTTTCTCTTTTTTCCCCAATATTTCTTTATATGTTTGTGCACTTACTCAAAAATAAAAATTTATCCCCAAAGCCCCACATTCGGATATAGTGTTGGGTAAACCCGACCCATTATAAATTGGAGCAGCTTATGCTGAACTAAGACATAAAGCTCCAAACTTTGTAACAACAAGCGTGTGAAACTCAGAACCAGACACTGGCTGGTGTCAAGAGGGTGGCCTCAAATGTGGTCACGGATGTAGAGAGAAGAAGATAGAGAATTCTCCATACAAAAAGGGGACATTCTTTTTATCCTATAGTATATATATATACAAAAAAGAAGAAAGAAAAAGACAAGCAAAAAAATAAAATAGTAGTATTAAGGTCCGGAAGAGTGGAGAGTGTTTGGTGGGTCATGTCATGTCATATGGTGTGAGTGAAAGAAAATTGCTCTTAGTGGCCGTTGTTAGTTTTTGCTCCTTCCATGATGTTGATGTTGATGTTATGCTCAATTAATGGGAAGCTCTTCTAAGTCGTTCACTGCAGCACCACCCAACAGGTGTGTGTGTGTGTGCGCGCGCGCATCTTGTTTTGTTTTCTTGTTTCTTCTTTCATTCATGCTATTTTTTTAAGTGGTTGGATTTTCGTGTAGGTTAGGGAACATAATACGTAGATAGATAGGTTGGATTTCTTTCATTCATAATTTTAATGCTGTTTGCAATTTGGGTGTGGGAATGAATGAGAAGTCTTAGCAAACACTCTTTGTCGGTTAATGTTTTCCCTGGTGACAGCTGCAACTCTTTTTTCTTCTTCTTTTGGGGGGGGAGGGGGTGTTGTTTGGATTTGGATTTGGATCTTCATTAGGTGAGTTTTTTGTATTCTTGTTGTATCTAATGAAAAGTTTTCTTTTGTTTTGTTTTTGGTTGGTTTTACCGTGGTACTGAATATGTTGTTTGTTTTGGTCGGTTGGTTCAATCACAGATAGCTTTTGGTAGAACAAGTTTTGCAGTTGTTGGAACTGTGGTTTGCCACACTTTCATATTGTTTTTCATGATTTGCCAGTGTTTTCCATTGAATGGTTCTTTGAAGGATTAATATTTGAGGCATAGGAAGTCAAGAAGGAAAGGAATAAGCTCCACAAACAGGTTTCAAGAACACAAAGAGCTTAGTCATGTCTGTGACATTTTTATGGTTTGTTTCCTCCCCTGGTTTAGAGGTTTCCCATTCCACCGGGTTACTTGATTCTGTTCGGCATGTGAAGTTCTTAGATTCTTCAAAGGTCATGTCTAGGGATTTTGGGTCGATTAGAGTGGAGAAGGATAAGGAAAAGGGATGGAGATTGTGCTCTTTGAGTACAGATATGAAGTATGCATGTGTTGGTCGGTCTGGCTTAGAAAGTGCTAGCAACTTCCCTCTGATAGCGAATGTGCTTGCTAACCCAGCAGCAGGAGAAGTGGCTGTTTCATCAGAGCAGAAGGTCTATGATGTGGTGTTGAAGCAGGCATCTTTGGTTAAGAGGAAGTTGGGCGCTACGGGTGAACTTGATGCAAAGCCAGATATTGCTCTGCCTGGGAATTTGAGTTTGTTGAATGAAGCATATGACCGTTGTGGAGAAATTTGTGCTGAATATGCGAAAACATTTTACCTGGGTTAGCTTTCTCTTATCCTTCCTCATGCGAGGATATCAAATTTTGATTACATTTGGTTTGTGGCATGGTTTTGAGTCCAATTAACATGGGATTCTGTCTTTCAGGAACTCTCCTAATGACTCCCGAAAGGCGAAGAGCTATCTGGGCAATATATGGTGAGTGATCATGCTCATTTGTTTAGGGTTTCTTTCTATCTTTACTATTTTCTTTTTATTGTTTTATATTCATTTCGATTAGCATTAGCTGGATTGCAAAAGCAATCTACTGTAAACTTTTGCAGTGTAGTGGGAATCACAACAAGCAAATACTTTAAGAAGACTTTTCATAAATTGTTTTTGAATTGAGAGTTATTGTAACAACAGAATTGTTTTAGAATGCACTAAGATTATGGCCACTCAATTAGGGTTCAAATTCCATATCTAATTGTAGTATCTAACTCAGAAGTTAGAAGCATAAGAAGCAAAGTTTCAGTCTCCAAAAAGCATATTGACTAATTATATATTTGCATAAAATCTTATTTGAACTTTCAGGGTAGTTTATGTTGAAAATAAGAACTAGTGTCTAGTGGACCAGTTTTGCTATAGGGACCTTCAGGCTTGAAACTATTGATTTTCAATTAACATTTAATCTGATTTTATACGCACAAAGGTTTGAATGAGTCCTCCAAAATTGAGAAATCTGTGTCTTTGTTCCTTCTAGACATCAAAGGAACTTGTGGCAATGTCCATTCCCTAATGAAACTTAATCATTGCATGAAAATGTATCTGACCAAATATGTTAATGAGAACTTAATCCTCTTATATGCACAATATAAACTGACAAACCTCAGAACAGCAATCAATGTTGAAGCTTTCACCTCCAGATAATAAAATTGCAAAAACACAGTGGTCTTACTCTGATCTCTGATCGAATGTGTAAACAGTTAGACATTTCCAGCTGTCAAAATCTTTGTTGTTCATTTTGATAACCAAAGTTGGACAGATAAGGGTAAGCTGTGGTAATGCTTATGGATTCATAGTGAAGAAAATCTGGTTATGTTTTATCTTGTATTACATATCTTTTGTCAGATGACTGTGCAAGAGTGCTATATGAAGTAAGACCAATTTATCTGATCAATTCTCAATTGCCTTATAGCGCTCCCTGTTATTCAGTGTGGTGTAGGAGAACGGATGAACTTGTTGATGGCCCTAATGCTTCACAAATTACACCAACTGCTTTGGATAGGTGGGAATCAAGATTGGAAGAACTTTTCCAAGGTCGTCCATTTGATATGCTTGATGCTGCTTTAGCAGATACAGTTGCCAAATTTCCTGTTGACATCCAGGTATGGATCCTTTTCCTTGATCAAATAAGATATTGGCTGGAAATTCATTGCTAATCTTTACACACACATGCGCACGATGTAAGATGGATTGTGTGTAAATTTTAAAGCAATTGGAGGTGATTATTACCCTTTATATTATTATCACTTCTGAGCTTTCCTTCATTTTAATTAGTATTTGATGAGGCTGACCTCTGCTTGCTCCGAACTCTTTCATTAGTGCAGTGTTCAGATCTATGTTTTATCTTCCATAGCATACCTTTATGTTATGGGGAACAGACTTGGAAACATGCAGTCTGTGTCCAAAATTTGCTTGTTATGTCATCCAAATCAGCGTTCTTAACTCCTCATGATACTAACCTGTTTGATTCTTAATTTGAGTTCCATAACACAATTCAATCTGAAGCCATCTGGAGAAAGAAATTAATATACGAGTTGGACTTTTTAATTTTTGGTTAAACATCTGAAAATGTCACTGCTTGTCTTTTCTATAAATATCCTGTAAACTGCCAAGGTTTTTCATGTTGCCTTACATGATTTTGTGAAACCTTCAATTGTGTTTCATTACTTACAAGTTACAATAAGCTCTTGAATTAACATATTCACCTTCGTTGTTAGACTTCTTATTTTTCAAATCTTTTATTTGTGTTTAAGCAGCCATTTAAAGATATGATAGAAGGAATGAGATTGGATCTTAAGAAGCCAAGATACAAAAACTTTGATGAACTATATCTTTACTGTTACTATGTTGCTGGGACAGTTGGTATAATGAGTGTTCCAATCATGGGCATTTCACCAAATTCAGAAGCCACAACAGAGAGTGTATACAATGCTGCCTTGGCCCTAGGAATTGCAAATCAGCTAACCAACATACTCAGAGATGTTGGAGAGGAGTAAGTCCATAACTACTGAGTATTGATGTTTATTTAAGTCTTCGGAAATATTAGGAACAAAATACTTCTAGAATGTGAAGTTTACTTCTCCCATTATCACCATTGTGGTATTATGCATTAGAGTATTAGACCATTACAAGTCAATATCTAACTCGATTCCTGAAGTTTATGAGATGCATATCACCTCATTGAGACACATGATATCCAGACTGTATCGTCTCACCAAAAAGAGAAAAGCTTGAGTGAGATGCATATAAAATGCTGAATTTTATTATTTTATATTACTGTGCAAGCTCGGCGAATCTTTCTGTTAACTCCTATTCTGGACTTTTCAAAACTTGTATATGAGTTTCTTTTATTGTTAATACATTAATAGCCATTCATGCTACTACGTCTGGTTTGGGTTTCAAAGTGCCTTTGTTCTGTCTCAGGTCCATAAAACTAAATAGGATTTCCAGACTGTGTGGTGCCTCACCTGATTGGCTAGAGAAAAGAAAACATAGGGGGATGGAAATGAAAAATAGTAGTGGAATTGATATCAAAATATGCTTCAAGTTCAATGGATATATATGTTAGTAGTCTGTGTTAGGTACTGGTTTTGTTTCACTCTAATCTGGTATTCTAATGGACTGAAAATACCATGTTGGTATTTTTTATACTGATTTCAATAAAGAACCTGCATTTTAATTTGGTTGCACCCTTCTTATTACATGCTTGATTTTCAACAGTGCTAGCAGAGGAAGAGTGTATCTTCCACAAGATGAGTTGGCTCAAGCAGGGCTTTCAGATGAAGACATATTTGCTGGTAAGGTGACAGACAAGTGGAGGAACTTCATGAAGAGCCAAATCAAAAGGGCAAGAATGTTTTTTGATGAGGCAGAAAAGGGAGTGACCGAGCTTAATGAAGCTAGCAGATGGCCGGTAAGAAATTCCAAAAATTTATCAATTCTATAAAACCTCTTCTGTGCTTGAAATTTTAAGAATAAACCATCAATTTATCCTTGAAGTATTTTCCTCTCTCCTAAATGGTTCTTAAAGTGATCTCCCGAGTGTTAGAAATCATGCTAAGTAGTCTCTTAAATATTGTAGAATGTATTAACTTAGTGACTAAATACTTAGGGGATTACTTGTATAGTTTTATTATTTTAGGAACTATTTTAAGAGATCTGGTAATACTTAAAAGTTAAAAGACCAAATTAGTAGTTTACTCAAATTTTAGTGTGGACACACATGCATAGCCTTTTCAGAATCAGTGGGGGTGGTGGGCCTGGGGAAGCTTAATGAAACATTAACTATTTGGGTCAAAATATTTGTTTCACGGTGACAGTCACACACACATTTATAATATGAACTTTAATCCAACAAATAAAGTTTTGCAGTCATTGTTGTCAACATAAAATTGTTTCTTATTGGCTATGCTCGTGTCTGCATATGAGTTTATAGCATCGTCTAATGGAGTGATGTCATTGTAGACTTGTCATTTTAATAACAATGTAATGTTGAATGTGGAATTAGAATTTTTTAATGTCCAATACCTAAGCAGTTTTTTGAGGGTGACCCTTGTGTGCTAAAGTAAGAATACACTTATTCCTAGAAAGATTATGGCAATTCTAGAACCGGCATGGACCCATGAGCTCAAATGGAAAAAAGGGTCAAGCCATTGGCCAAGGGTAATGATTTTATGCATTATTTAACAAATTTCAAATGTGAACTAATAAGGATGTTGTTGATGTTTTGTAGGTATGGGCATCTTTGTTATTGTATCGCCAAATATTGGATGAGATAGAAGCTAATGATTACAACAATTTCACCAGGAGGGCTTATGTGAGCAAAGCCAAGAAGTTTCTTTCCTTGCCAGCTGCTTATGCTAGATCTATAGTTCCTCCATCAAGAAAGTTATCTCCTGTAATGAAGACATAAATCCAACGCTATATAGCGTTGTGTAGAATAATGGATAGAGGACCACAAAAAATGGAAAGGCACAACTTGTATATGATAAAATAAGGCGTAATTTTGGTCATTATTGGATTTTGATATTCATAATTTTTCCTTTTTATATAAAAAAAGTTTGGACTAATATATTGTTAGTTTAGAGTTCATTTTGATGCGAGTTATGAATTATTTGAACTGACCACATTTTCTTAATTTATTGTTACTATTATAATTGAAAAAAATTTCAATTCAAACAACAATTTTTTTATTAAACTGTATTTTAAAAACTTCTAATATTTGAATATAATTTGTGTACTACAAACCAGCATTAGGGCTGGCCTTAGGGGGGCGACCGCTGGTTGAAGATGGACCCAAAATTAATCTACACAAATTTAAGGTGAGAACAAAAAGTTTTAAATTTTTTTTGGTATTGATGTTTCAAATTCATCTTTTTGGGTTCTTTGAGACTGTTTTAGCTTTCAAATCTCAACTAACCCAAGGGTTAGAAATAAAATAAAAAATCAATTTTCACAAAAAGACATGTTATGTTTTATTTGTGTGCATTTGAGTAGAGAAAATATTTTATATGTAATAAGGAAGGTTTTAAAAGATTTTATTAGACAACTAAGTCAATAGACAGTAAGAAACTACCATTAAAAACTACCCGATGTATTTTGTTTTTTTTATTCAATTGACAGTTTTTTATTCAAAAACTACCCGATGTCTCTGTTTTAAATCTTCTTTTTTATCTTAAAAAAAATCCTCTTTTTTAATTTAGTAGAAACAAAAAAAAAAGGCCTACACTAATACTATCAAAATGGAAATTTCTTTATGCACCCAGTATTTTTCTTATACACCCAATACTTTTTTTTCAAAATTACCCATGGCAGACTTACTGATGCATAACTTGCGGATTCGTGAAAACATGTCTCTTTCAGGTTAAAAACACGATACTCTAATAAATTGAGCTAATAAGTAAACTATGTTATAAAATAATTAATGTTATTATATATAATATTGAAATTAATTATATAATAAATTTTGTGAACATTAAATATATTAGAATAAAATTAATTATCATAAAATTTATTATGTAATTAGTAACTTTATGCACCAGCGTTTTACTTGTACACCCAAAACTTTGTCTCACAAGAAAGGGACGGGGAGTCCAAAACAGAAACGCCTTGAGTTTGTCTCACACCCCTATTCCCTAAAACACACCCCCTTTTTTATTTATCAATCAATAATAATTTTACTAAAACCATCCAGTTTCCATTTTCTCAGCCACCACGTGTCCACCCATGACTTATTTCAATATTTTATTATTTCTCTCTCTCACTATTAAAGTACGGTCACACTGTGAATATTTTTTTCTCTGCCTAAATACATAGTTTATTTAAATCCTCTTTAGAGGATCAGATGTAAAGAAAAATACAGTTCCTCCTTTCTCCCCTATCTACTGAGCAACTGAAGCCAAGGAAGACCAAAACAAAAACATTATATAATTAAAAAAGAATACATTCAAGAACTTAGATGAATTTTGAGGTGTAACTATCAACTTCCACATGCTTATCGATATGTAGAAAAATACAGTTCCTCCTTACACACTCGAAGTCTGTCTAGCACAGAAGCTTAACTATATGCAGAAATATACTTATATTTTTTCTAACAAGTGAATAAAATAAATACATTAATTATCGATATGGTTAATATTAACAATTTTAAAAACATAATTAACTACTGTTAGATATTTTAATAACCTCACGATATTATTAATCACTTGTTAAAACAAAATAATCACTACTTTATTATACTATTAATTGTATATAACACATTGATCGATCCTGAATAAAATAATAACACGTAGAATATAGGAAAAAATAATAATATTAACACGTACCCCTCTACCAGTTTAACCATTAATTAATCATCTTAAGTACTAGTATCAAATTATCTCATAAAAAAGAAGAAAAAAAATACGGTGTAAAGAATATTAAAATTATTGATTAAATTTATTAATAATAAGTGACAGTTAATGAGAAAGTTCAACTAATAATATAAAAATAATTTTATCATTATTTTATATTAAGAATGATATCTTCACCGTAAAAAAAAATGATATTTTCAAATTCCCAATTTGTACAGTGTTTTTTATACCTACCTCTTTCATAGTAAATATGTAAAATATCTTCTTCTTTTTTATCATTAAAGAATAAAATGTAGGATAGTATAAGTAATTGGGGGTATGATCAGATTGTTCATGTATCGTGCCTACTTCAACCAGCCTTGTTAACCTGGTGGAGTGGTGATGAAATTTTTCTCAAGTATTTTCGTTTAGAAAAGGAAGTTAGCAAAAAAAAAATAGAAATTAAGACGATTTTTATATTGCTTGGCAGTAAAAGAAAAAGAAAAGAAAATAAAAGGAAGCTAGAAACTTCCTTTCCTCTTTTAGTTATCTACAAAAAAAATGAAAAATCACACAAATGTTCCTAATAAAATAAATAAATGTATACAAATAAGGATAACAAAATATTTTCCGTACATCAAATCCATTCCATTGTGATTCTATCATTTCAAACAAAGGCTAAAAGTGAGGTCGAGAAAAAATTATCAATGAGTGTGGATCACCATAGTTCCGATCAATTTTCAAGTAAAACATAACTAAATTTTATTAACTCTTTCTTATAAATTGAAAGAAAAATGGATAACCTTCCAAAATGTCAAGCAAATTACAGCCCTCTCAGTCCTGTAACTTTCTTGACGAGGTATCATCCATGAAGGAACTCGCTTCACATGGCCTCCTCTATACACTCTCTCAATCTTGCAAGGAATATAATGATGTTGTAAGTGTATAAATATTTTTTGAGTATAAACAAAGTTAGATTACTTATGTGCACTTCTGTGTGAAATAAGCTTTATATTTATGTTCTAAGGGAAAAATTCAAGAAATTAAAATTCATTTGGTAATTTCTTCCGACGTTAGTACTAGAAAACCTATGTTATCATCATACATGCATGCAAGGATGGAGTCAGAAATAAAGGGTAAAGGATCAATTATAAAAATTAATCCAAACTACAATAGAAAAAACAAACAAACTAAGATGATAATGGTTAAAATTTAGTTTCACAAATAATGTTTAAAAAATAAACAAAGAAAATATATGAAGAATAGTGTTAAGCAAATATTATATTTGTTGGTTTGTCTAAAAGTTCAACCCGATCAATCTTTTAAATATTGTCTGTCAAATTGCTTTATTGACAAAAAGTAGTAAATACTAATTCTCTAATATTCTTAAATTAACTATAATTTTGTCAATAAATTAACTATAAGCAAATCGACATAATTAAAATAACAATAACGAGTTATAAAAGAAAAAAAATTATACTTGACTATTTTGTTTTAGAAAAGAAAGAATGTAATTATTTTTGCAATTAAAGTTATTAAATAATATAATATTTATCTAAAATGAGGAGAAAATATTATTACTTTTGCAATAAACCTATGAAAAAATATTTTGTAAAAAATAAGAAAAAAATAACATTTAAATACCATTCTATTTACAATGATCAAACCACTAATTAACTTGTATGACTCAAACTATATTAAAAAAATATGAAATTTTTATACTTATCTAAAAAACAGTTCCAAAAAAATTACTACTTATGATGACTACTCATAAACAAAATCAATCAAGTACCTAAAGTAATTAAATATAAATATTTCTTAAACACAATGAATTAAACAAGTAATATAAAAAATAAATCAACAATCACACTACAACAACAAAATGACGTTATTTTGAGAGAAAAAAAAACTACATAACTTGATCCGGGTCAACAAAAGATTACAATTTCAATCACAAACCCAAGTGAATTGCATTAGGTCACACCAAGTTGATTGCATGATTGGTCTAATAGTCAACTCCACCCAATCAAACCATTGGTTCGTAGTTGGAGTCGAGTTGGTTTGAGTTTTAAAATTATAATTTAGTTATCTTAAATAAAAATTTAATATTAAAATAATGTATATTTTATAAATTGCAAAAGTCAGGGTGGCCTAGGCCCCTTAACCTCCAACATAAATCCATCCCCACATGCACAAATTCAGTACTTAAGAATCATAAATGTGTATATACATTCGTAATTTGGTTTTTTGTTGCTCAGGTATCTGTGTTGGCCCCTAACATTCCAGCAATGTACGAAATGCATTTTGCAGTGCCTATGGCAGGTGCAGTGCTAAACACCATTAACACCCGTTTGGATGCAAATAACATAGCCACCATTTTACGTCACTCTGAAGCCAAAGTCTTGTTTGTGGACTATGAGTATGTCCCCAAGGCAAAGGAAGCCTTAGAATTGCTCATTGCCAAAAAGTATCATTCATCTCCTCCACTACTCATTCTCATTGATGACATAAACTCACCCACTAGCATACAATTTGTTGAGTTAGAATATGAGCAATTGGTCTATAATGATGATTCAAACTTTTTTCCAGAGAAAATCCATGATGAGTGGGCCCCAATTGCTTTGAACTACACATCAGGAACAACCTCAGCATCTAAAGGAGTAGTTTATAGCCATAGAGGTGCATACCTTAGTAGTTAGTACCCTTAGCCTTATACTAGGTTGGGAAATGAGTACCGAGCCAGTGTATCTTTGGACACTACCAATGTTCCGTTGTTATGGATGGACCTTCACGTGGGGTGTGGCTGCACGTCGGGGAACCAATGTTTGCCTTAGAAATGTTTCAGCCTATGACATATACAAGAATATATCTTTGCATCATGTGACACACGTGTTGTGCTCCTATTGTCTTCAACATCATTCTAGAAGCCAAGCCAAGTGAACGTTTTGAAATCAAATCCATTGTGGAAATACTCACGGGTGGAGCACCATCACCACCTTCTTTGATTGAGAAGATTGAGTCTCTTGGATTTCATGTCATGCATGCATATGGGTTAACAGAAGCAACTGGATCAGTGTTGGTGTGTGAGTGGCAACAACATTGGAATCAACTCCCAAAAGATGAACAAGCTCAATTGAAAGCTCGTCTAGGAGTTATTATATTGACACTTGAAGATGTTGATGTAAAGAAAGTTGACACAATGGAAAGTGTGTCAAGAGATGGGAAGACAATGGGAGAGATTGTGTTAAGGGGAAGTAGCATAATGAAAGGGTATTTCAAAGATCTAGATTCAACCTTAAAAGCCTTTAGTGATGGGTGGTTTCACACGGGGGATGCTGGTGTTATACACAAAGATGGTTATTTGGAAATAAAGGATAGATCCAAATATGTGATTATTTCAGGAGGGGAAAATATTAGTAGTGTGGATTTGGAATATGTGCTTTATAAGCACCCAAGGGTGTTGGAGGCTGCAGTGGTGGCAATGCCACATCCAAGATGGGGGGAGAGTCCATGTGCATTTGTTGTGTTGAAGAAATTTTAAGGTGATAAAATGAATGATTTGACTGAGGCTGATCTTATTGGATATTGTAGGAAGAATATGCCACCCTTCATGGTTCCCAAGGTGGTGAAGTTTGTGGAGGAATTGCCAAAAACTTCAACTGGTAAGATTAAAAAATTTGAATTGAGAGACAAGCCCAAGAATTTTAAAGTCTCAGATAATCAGAAGTCTAAGTATAATAAAAATATCGCTTTGGCTGCGTCTCGTCTTTAAAAAATGTATCTTTGCTCAAAGGGTTGCACCCTGAATGTAATTTCGTACAATATCTTAATAAAAAAATGTCAGAAACACACTTTTATCGATTAAAATTTATTGAAAATCACAAAACTTAGTAGGACTCACATCTTATTTTATAAACTTCACTCTTGATTTTTATAGTTTTCAATAATCTTAACTAATGAAAAAAGTGTGTTAATGGAAGCAAATGGGAAGCTAGAGAGAGTTGTATGATATATTTGTAAAAGTTGTGAGCCAAACATTATGACCTACAACATTTTGATTAGTTTGCTTTATTATTGTGGCAAAGTTAACAAGGCTGTGAATGCGCTGATGGTTATGAAGGGGCAGGGGTTAACTCATGCTTATAATTATGAACTTACGACCCTTTTATTTCTGTTTTATGCAAAGAAGGAAAAATAGATTTGGCAATAGAGTTCTTGGATCATATGATTTTTAATGGTAGCTTGCCTAAATATTTTAGTAACTATGGTTTATGTTTTACTACAATGTGCATTAATTAATCTAATCAACTCATTTTTTTGAGCATTGCTCTCATTTTCAAGAACAAGGAAGTTACATAAATCAAATTCTAGAGATTTGAAGAGGTATAGTAGTTTCAAACATTTCATGTCTAACAGAAGGAACTAGAGGGAGATTTTCCATGTGACCCTGTTTTTGTAGAAGATGTCTCTGACAATTTTCAGCAGCCATCAACCCCGAAGAGTAAGCTCCATGCACATATCCCTGGTGGTCATCCATACTAACAGCTTCCCCACCAAAGAATAGATTACCTAATGGTGCACGAAGCCTCTCATACACATCATCTGGCATCCCAACTAAATCACATGCATAACAGCCAAGAGAGTTTGGATCTGTTCCCCAACGTGACACAAGATATTGAACCTACAATAGTCCATCAAAACAAAAAACTCAAAAGTCAGGCTCCTGAAAGTGAGAAATTATTAGGTAGTTTTAGACTACCGCTTGTCTATGGTCCTAACCAATCTCTATGTGACATATATTGAAGTTTTTAAATTTATGAAGAAAAAAAAACTAATAACACTTCATCCCGTGCCATGTAGAGATTGATTGGGATCATGGACTAAGCGATGGTCCAGGACCACCTAATAATGAAACACATTACATGAGAGTTGAACGAACTTACAGGCTTAGAAGCATCAGGAAACATCTTCTTGAGTTGTTGCATCACAAAATTTGCAGCTGATTCATCAGATAGCTTTTCAAGGTCGTAGGCAAACCTGCCAGCTGCCATATACACAAGAATTGGATGGCCTGTTGCCTTGTGGAGATTCAGAAAATAACCACAGGCATAAGAGGTGGGTGCAACTATGCCCAGAACTTCTACATTAGGCCAAAACACTCTATCAAATCTTAGGGCAATCTTATTTTCATTTCCCATACCAATATCATTAATTGCTGAAGCTTTCCAATCAGGCAGTTTTGGTGTAAATTCAATTAAATTGGCCTTAAGGATTCCAATAGGGACAGTTACAATAACAGCATCAGCAACAAAGTTTCTGCCATCCTCAACTGTGACCATTACCATGTTGTAACCATTGGATATTTTTGTTACCCTACATGGTAAGGTTTCATAAAAGGGTCAAAACCTGACACCCTGACCACCCCTATGAGAGGGGGAGAGGTAACAGAAAATATTGGTATGCATTCTTGTTAATAAAAGTGACAAAAAATGATAATAATAAATTCTGCATAATGATTTTTGTTTTCTCCTTTCATTTTTGCTTGATGTGACACAAATCATGACAATGATTATGCATCAAATGATGTAGCTAAGTTGCACAATAAATTATACAGACAAACCTGTGATTTAAGCGTATATCGAGATCATTTGCAAGAGCTTTTACAACAGGATCATATCCTTTTACCATGAGTCCATGACCACCAGTGAGGACATGCTCCTGTAGGAAAATTAAGAACAAGAACAACACAAGCATTCTCTTGAATACTAAACATTGCCAAGTTCATCTGCTACGTACAGACGAAACCCTGATTTAAAATTTATCAACTTCAACCAACAGAATAACTTAATGAATCAAGCGTCTAATGCAGAAATATAGTTAATATTGTTCAGCAAAGATTTCTTTACAATGAAATAGATAGATATTTTTCATATTAGTATCCAAATGAGTAAGAAGTTACTAATACAGGCAATACTTATATTATATTGCAAACCGTTCCATATAATTTTTGAGTAAATAGTGTAAAAGGATTTTACAATGTCATCTAATAAGACTTACTATCATGTATGGTAAATTTGTTAACTTTTTGAATCACTACTTTCAAATTCACGCCTACCATGCTTTCTGATTGACAGTGCATGAAAATCGAAGTCTAATTTATCACAGTCAATTTAAGTATCCAAACTTAACTAATATCCCTATCCAAATTCAAATCAATTTGATTTAGTATATTAAACATTCAAATATGCTATGATTACTTGATGAACAAGTCTATCTCAAGCTCAAACTCAAATAGTATAGCATTAATGTTTTTCTTAGATTACCTATGACATAAGTGACAATTTATTTTGGAAATCTCATGTCAAATGAAAAATATCAAGTAACTCTGCCTATGATATCATAGGCCAAACATACCCCATAGTGGGATAAGGCTTTTGTTGTTGTCATTGTATTCTCTTTTAGAAGTTTAAAGAAGTTCAGAAATATAATGCTGAGTAGGAAAAAATACTGTCTCTGATTCATAAAGGTCAGAAACTTATACATTTCTGCTAATTATATAAAAGCTCCAACAAAGAAGAACTCATCAGTTATATTAACAATTACCTAACCAGGGACCTAGTGGAAAAACGAGATTTCATAATAAAATCAAGACTCAAGTATAAAATTACAGAAAAAGGACATGTGTAGAAGTTTTCGGGAAAGAAGATCTTGTATCCTTCAACTAATATAATGGCACTTGCCTGATCCCAGGTTTTCAGTGGTATTATATCTGCATCAGAAGCAAACCAAGCTTCCATTCTGCATATATACCATTGCAGCACTTCATGAGCAAGTCCTTGTAGCCTGTAGAAAACTTGGTCATTTATATCGATAGATTGAAACCTCTATCTTCAGTGCTTATACACAACATATGCTCCAATTTATCTCTTACCTTAGTTCTGGATGTTTATTTAACACAATTGAAATGGCTTGGAGAATAGGCATATCATCAGGATGCTCATTCCTCACTTTCACTATCTAGAAATATCACCAGAAAGCCATTATTCTAGTTTAAGATAACCACAATTTCATTCATGATTAAAAGAAGCAACACAAACCATATGCAGCAAAGATCTTACCTCTGCCAGAATTCTCTTGTAAGTGTCTCCAACTTCGATCATAATATGTTGAGGGACTTGATGACCATCAATGTTAAATAGCATACAGCTAGAAAGATGAAATGGCATTACTAGAAAGCAGTAGTTCAATTACAAAAGTTTCGGATGCTTGACACTTTTTAGAATATCATATATTAGTGCTTTATTTTCATGAGAGACAAAGATTGTAGAGTATGCACGCATAAAGAAATTTTGCTAAAAATTTGTATACTCATGCAGTTTTCAGTTGAAATACTTTTGCTTCCAATCCTAATTACTGCATCTTAAAGACGTAAACCTTCAAATACATCAATCTTGCTGAAACATAGGAAAATAAAATCTGAATTATTACCTTTCCAAGTCATGATCATATATGACAGAGTTATCACCACCGGTATGATATAGTGTAAGTCCTAATCCACGTATCAATGGTGCCAAGGGATTCTCATTGCAAACACCATGTAGCCTGGAAAATAATCAAGGAATGATCAATAAAATAAAAACGAAGTTATTGAGTTCTGACTCATTTCATTGACAGCTCTTCACATTTCACTTTATCAGATAAAAACTGTGTTTTCTCACAATCTCAAACATCTTTGAAGGATGTTTTCCAGCATATATATCCATACTAAGAAATTTTCTTTCAGCATAAGCATCTGAAAGTGCATTTAGCTTTTCTCACAGAAAATAAAACTCAGAATAAATTTTTTCAACCAAATTCAATAAAGGGGTAATGACATTACATTTCTCACACAGTACTGAATTTTAAGCCTCATGAGTGTGAAGAAAATTAAAAGACGAGAGAGAAACCACTAGGTTCTATAGACCAAGCTAAACAGCATAAACCTACTATTTGAGTAAACATTATAATTTAGAAATAACCATTAGCTTCAGAAGACAGAAAATATTAGCACTAGATTGACAAAGTTAAAAAGCAAAATCATAAAACAGAAAAAAAAAAGAACAAAAAAGATAATAAATAAGGTTATCATTGCTGTTATACAACTGGAACGTGAGTATAGGGGACTTGTCATTTTTGGTACTACTACTAGAGTCACAACAAATACACTAGAATAGCTTCATTATGAGAAAAGGCTTTTTTTTATTACTAAATTTTGGTAATTTTACATCAAGTTGGACTCTTAGAAGCTTTAAGTCTCGTATGCAATTGTAATGAAAATTACAGGGGGGAAAATCCACTAAGTTGCAGTTTACACTTTTAGCAAACTTTGCATGCATTGTTTCATTAAGGATAAATGTTTTTCTCTGTGTACCAACTATGTAGACAGGAGACTTTAAAATAGGCAATAAGAGGAAGGTGTCATGATATTTCAATCTCACAAAGTCATATCTGAAAATTGAAATAGATAAACTTTCCTTTTTTATAAAATGTTGTTTTGCTGAACATCTTTTAAAATAGTAAAAAAATAATTAATGTTAGAGAAGTGTGTATGAGTCGCTGTAAACCCCCAGGTACCAATGTTCAACTCCTCCCTATGAACAAAAAAAAAATTATCTAACCCAATCCTTTGAATATCAAAGCATGAGTGGCCTACTAAAAGTTTAACGATCAAATTCCTTATGCTTTGTGTGGTGGGCATAACCCTGCTTTTTTAAAAATGGTACAACCAGTGATGGCTAGTTAGAAGATGTTAATCTTTTATTAATAAATTAGTGTGTTAGCAACGAAAAACAATTATAGTAAAACAAGTAGAACTTACCACGAGGCTCCCATATCTACTGGACAGCCAAATGAGTAATCAGTATAAATCCTGCCACCTATCCTATCCCTTGACTCCAGTACAATCACCTAACGAAATGATGAGAATAAGCCAAAGTAGAAAGCAATAGTAAATATTTCCTTGACCTAATTAAAGAAAATAGATAGAACAAATAAAGATGAAATCTAACAATAATGACATGGCACCTTAAAAGATGCTTCATGAAGACTACGTGCAGCAGCAATTCCTGATATTCCAGCACCAATAACAATAACTGTATGAGGAGAATTGCATTGCCTCTTGATGTGTGAGGTAACAGTGCCTGGTGGACACCAAAATCACAAGGGGGAATAAAGTCCTTACATGTGAAGAGGATGAACTAAATAAACCACATAATGCAAAATCTCTCTCTTGCTTTTTCAAAGAGATGAGAGAACAAGAAGGAAGAAAACATAGATATGGAACCACCAACACAAAAATGGTATTCTATATCCATAATATATATACTTGAAAGATTCAGAAAAGACACTAAAGTAAAATTTCACAGGCAAGCCGTGTAAACAATTGCATTTGCATCCCATTAAAGAATATAGATCCTTATGTTATATTGCTCTAACACAAGAACAAATCACTGAAGAAACCATACATCTCCCACAGTTTCACCTCATCCAAAAGAATAAGCTACTTTGGGTTAAAGGAAAAAAAAAAAACTTGATTGTTTTCTATTGTTCTCTTCTTAACTTCCAAGACTGATCATTTTCAAACATGAATAAATGAATTAGGGAATGTCAAGCAAGTAATGTGTTGTCATAACTTCTTTGAGAAGAAGATATGTACACAATTTAGATAAGTGACAGTTAATTTTCAGTGTGTCAAAAAATCAAGTCTTTTCCTGTGGCTTGGTCAGGTTAAAAAGTTCATGGTCATTCCTGTGACAAGAATTAAGATTAACAGTCTTTCCATTTATGCTCAGTTTAAATAGAACTACTCGATATTCTGCCTTTCAGCAATTTATGATCTTGGAAATTAGAATAACAAAAGAAACAGGTGGATCATTGAATTGTCTATTAAATTGATTAAATTGTTAATTTGGTTTCTAAAGATTCAAATAGATATCAATTCAACTCTCCCTGCCTCTAACTCCAGCAGAACTAAAACAATTTTTTTCTTAAAAAAAAGGATAAAAGAGAACTGAAAAATCAACTTAAAAATTAAATTCTCCCAAGTCAATGTTTTTAGCACAAAAATTTTCAGTTGTAACGAAAAGGACAGCCATTTTACATGAAATAATTCTTCAAATAATATAAATCTCACTTTCCTTTCAACGTGGACGTCTGAAATTGACAGACAAACCAACTGAATCAAATACAATCACATGTCATATGAAGCAGATGATGGGACCCATGTGCTAGTGGTTTTTTGTGTAAAGGAGTGTGGTAACTGAAACTTATTTTTATATGTTGTTCCCTCATGTTATTTGTATTTTCCCTAAAAATATAACAGTGGATCACATAAGAACATGGTATGCACATGATTTATAGATCAAGTAATAAAGCCACCAGTATGTTATGTATAGTATAAGCATAAGAAGACCATGTACGGCATATCAATGGCATCCATGCCATCACAATTATGTCTTAGCTTCTCCAATGAATCCTCCCTTGCATCCACAATTACACAACCTGAGACACTTAGTGTGCGTTTGGTTTAATTATTTATTGCGCTCCAACACACGCTTGAACGCAATTTTACAGAGAGAAAGCTTTGGCGTTCATTGTGCTAAATGCCAATACAAGCACAACCTTAATTGCTAAAAATATTTTTGTTGCAAGCATCTATCATGTAGCATAATTTAGATCTTAATTATTCCAAAACCATTTTAGAGACAGGTCTGACCGCCAGGTTTGCAATCGCTGACAGGACAATTCAACATTCAGAAATAGTACTATTGGTGCACAATATTACTGTTAATTGACATATATAATGGCAATAACCTCAAGAAGGAAAAGGTAAATTCTAGAAGTTTTAAACATAAAAGTGAACAACCAGGGAGATATAATGGTTAAGGGAGAAGCTAACAGAGAAAATGTCATGAGTTTGATACTTCTACTAATAAAATTAACATTTGCCCATAAAAAAAAAGTGAACAGCCAAAAGCTGTATAGCTCAAATGTCACCCCTTTAGGACTAGTTGATCCATAGATCAAGTCCCACGCAAGTGACTTTGGCTAAGTAATCTTTAAGCAACCAACTTCCTACAAACACTAAAAACAGTTGAACCTTTCCTTTGTAATGAAAATACATAAAATGTGAACAAAAGTAAAACATGCATAAAGAGAAAATACTAACCATCAATCAGATTTGTGGAGAATAATTCTTTTGCGTCCATAACTTGCAACAGAAGGGTAGGCACTCAAAAGGGTTTGTTGAGATGAACCGAAGGAATCAAGGGGAATAAATAGATTGGAAGAGAAACAAAATTTATCAAACCAGCTCAACACTCATAAGGTTAGAGCTCATTTTTTTTTGTTATGAAAATGAAACAATCTCTACCGAAGGTGGCCTCAGATTTGCTGGGAGAATTGGCAATGCCTTCTCAGTTCTCTCTTCCTCAATCACATAACCACACGTTTTTCTCTTCCTCTGAATCTCTCTCTCTCTCTCTCTCTAAAACCAGACAGATCCAGTGACCAACGGCACTTTATTGGTGTAATATAATAAACGTATAATAATTATATAATATAACAAAAATTAACAAAACAATACAAATACCCGCCAATCACCTTGTTCGTGCTATTGCATGCTTGATATATATATAGATAGATAGATATCCGTGCATCCACGTCCTAAGTCCTACCTATTAGGCACGTGTAACATTAATCAATCACTCGTTAATTGCATTAAGCATTTCCAATAGTATGCATAGGATTAAATATAAATATCTGTCTAACACGGGAGGCCGGAGTAATCCTAACAACTATTCTCATATAAAGCCGCCGTAAAAGAAAATTAATGATCTGGGACTACTGAAAAGCTTGACGAAGACAGCAATATTTTTTTTTTACAACTCAGGGACAGTAACCTAACAAACATGAATTTAAGAAAGATATATGATGTTTAGTGGGGGGCACTTTTTGATCTTAAAACAGCACGTGGGAAACAAGTAGTATCAAACTTTAAAAATAATTAAAACTATTTTTTGGGTGAAATAGATATTAGTTAAATTTTTGTAAATGTAAAATATCAATTCACTTCCATTGCAGCAAGATTGTAAATACAAAGAGGAGTACATTGGAAAATATAACTACTAGTGTAAGCTATAGATATTAGTTAGTTGAGAAATTATTTTACGGTCAATGTCCTATATCACATATCATCATCTCTAATTAACCATAACATGACATGCAATTATTTACAGAGAAAAAAAGATAAAATATAGATAATGTAAAATAATTATATATATTATTTAATTATAAATAATTATATAAAATAAATTTATTGACTTTGAATGAAAATATAAAATTAATTTATATTATCAATGCATAAATCTTATTTAAATATATACTAAGAATTAATTAAAAGATTAATTTCGCTCAACAAATATTCTCCTATACATACGAAGAAGTTATTATATCTTTGACCAAATATTTAAAAACGTTGTTATTTGTCAATCGTACAACCACATATTAGCAAACCAATCAAATTATTTTAAATTGCTAAACCAATCTAAAAATATAAAAAATGATTAAATTAAAACACAAAGAATTAACAAATTCATGTTATTGTTATTTATCATAAAAAAATCATCTTATTAAAATCACCTTATGTAATGATTTTTACTATCCATCTAATGTTATTTAAATATCATTGCTTCTTATTTAAGATTATAATCTTATTTATGATTTGATCATCCATTCACATGTATACTATAGGGTTTTAGACAAAAAATTTAACCAAAAAATTTAACCTAAGAACTTGAAGAAGCTTCCAGGTAACTCATATCTAGGAATAGAATATTGTTATTTAACTTTATTTATGCATCTTTATTCTTAACGCAAATTACTTAATTTAGCTCTAAAGGAATTATGAGTGAAATTAAGTGGTTTAGACTTTTTCACATGAGGAATTATGGTTAGAGTAGTTTAGTTAACAAAGGTTATAGTTGGAATAATTTTAAATGGTAAAAAACCTTTAACATTGAATCAAGAGTAATTTTGTTAGGTCAAACACCTAACACATCTACAAAAATTTGTATTCAACATCATTTTTCATATGTAAGTGTTTTTTTTCTTGTCTCTCGTATCTTGCTCTGTTTTTTTTATCTTTTGTTATGGTTGCTTTGTTATGGTTGAAGTTTATATTTTCGCTTTGAAGAATATTTAATTTAATCATTTATTCGCTTAAATTTAAGTATATAAAAACTCTAAATACATTCAAAGTCTCATGTCAACTCGACACTTAATCTTATCATTTAATATTACTTTAACATTTTTCGAGAGTTAACTATGAAGAAGTGATTTTGATATCTAGTAATAAGTTTTTTTTAACCCGTCACTTCTTTTTAAAAAGTACATATTGACGTTTATGTCCTTATTATTAGTCCCAAAATACAACCAACGCAAAATCTTCCACAACCCCAAAACCTTTTTCTACCAATTTCCTTTGAATTAGTTAATCTATGCACACTATATCATTAACAGACAACACATGGTCGACAAACTAAACAAACCAATTTCTGCAATTTAGCATAAACTCAGTCCCACATCCTAATGAACTACTAATTCAAACAAAGCATAACAAATTGTAACAGTTTCTTCACTTACTTCACAAATGCAACCAACTAAAACAAGGTGGAGGCCATGAGAATGTTAATTTGCGTTGTTGGATTTAATGAATTTGAAATCAATGATTTAGTTTTCTTTTCTTTATTTCGTTTTTCTCCTCTTTTTTTCAAATTCTCTGTGACTATTCACACTTTTTTGTCATCGCCATTCCACAATCGCATCTCAAAACCAGCAAGGCCACAACTTCCTTTTACATCCTACATAGGTTGTTGATTACATTTGACAAAAAGGAAGTTAACGATTCATAATACTTGATGTTTTTGTTGCCGTTGAGAAGGTTTTTCAGTTTGACGCGCTAGGAGGATTCAGTGTTAAGACGAAAATGCGCCATGCGCGGAGGAAGTGAAAGGAGGGCAGGGCACCACATGCGATGGAGTGGTTGCTAGTGTCGCAACGTCTCCGACGGAAAAAAAAACCCAAATACCAGATCTGGTTTGATCCCTTACGCAGAGTTATCACTACTCACTTGCCACTTCGATCTCGCGACATTGATTTCCATCACAACTTCGTCTTCCACACAACGGCGCCATATACATACTGTATTGTGGGCAAATGGACATGACTTTTGATTCAAAGGACAAATGAGTAAAGATAAATCTAACAGTGCAAATTAATTTGACCATGGTGAACCACCTATCTCACTTCTCCACCCTAGAAGTGACTAATTTGACCAAACATGGCATGTCCCTCCATCTTATATATTATCAAATCAAATTTTGTTTATAAAAGGACAAACTTATTTTGACTATATAATTTGATTTTTGATTCATTCATTTAAATTTTGATTATTATTGAAATTTATTATATAAAAAGGTAACTCTATCATTACTCTTAGGATTCTTATTTCAATCCTGCTTCTCCCAACTTGTATTATGCAACTCCAATTTTATGTGTTGATAAAAAAAATTCTTTCACCAGAAATCCTCATTTTAAAATGGTCATTCCAAAATAGTGTCCAATTCTCAAATAGCATTCCGGAAGGTAATATTTACTGAGAGCTTATTCTTATTCTGAACATATTTTTAGCTTTCAGAATAATTATTCCGAATTAAAATTCAATCACAAGAAATATCCATCTCTAGCTTCTGGAATACCTAGTACAGAATAGGGTGATGCTCCTTGTTCATCTTTTATGCCACAAGAAATGTCCATCTCTAGCTTCTCAATCTACTACCCCCCTTCAACCACATCCTCATTGTTCTTCTGAAATCTGACTTCGACAGGAGTTTCCAGGGAGTCTTATGTGGTGGGTCTGTCATGGGAAGCTTCACACAGGTCATGCTTCCACCTACATCAAGCACAGTCATTACCAGATCTATTAGGGATAGCGACAACATGACGCTACTTTGCACTTGCAGTGGAGGTGGCAAAAGGAGTTGTTGGTCAATGCAAATCGTCCATGGTGGGAAAGAGAAGTGCTGAGACATAAATCATTTTAGGGTATTTTTGTTCACACAAATAAAATGAAAGGTGCATAATACAAGTTAGGAGGTGCTGGATTCAAATGCCCAAACTCCAACAACAGCAAGGACGCCAAATCATGTGAAACTGAGTCCAGGTGGACTAATACAAATAGAAAGTCAGAAGAAGAAACCCCAAAAGCAGCTAATAAATACTTAGTACCCTTTTTTATTATTTCTAATTTAGTACCTTTACTTTCCAGTTTAATAACTGATCGACCCCGATTTTAAAATATATTGTCCAAATCAGTTGAATCGATAAAAATCTAATATGCAGTCATGGACTAGACTTAGCTACAATATTCAAAAAGAATTTCCCAACTGTTTTGCTTTGGAAGATAAGTTTCAAAATCAAGCCATAATCTCGGAATCGGTCCCATTCCACTCCACCGTAACAAAACTCTCAAAAACTTGAAGCTTAGTCAAAACTAGACTGCACTAAATTTTCATTTGTTTTCATGTCAGTCTCTTCTTTCATATTCTGATTTCTGAGCTTGTTACACAACAGTTACAAACATCATTTCATTTCCATAACAATTTATGCTATCTTTTTTCATCTTCATTTTCTTCAACCATACAATCATTGATTTTGTCATGATTCCAGGACACTCGTTTCCTTCCTTTACAAACCCCATTCATCATATTCACACCCAATTCAACATGCATCTCCTTCTCACCTCTAATTCTAAACTTTATTCTTTCTCTTCCCTTTGGCAGTTCCATCCTTGCCTCTTTCTCTTCTTTTCCATCAATGCCATTGCTTGGTAATAAGCCACTGTTTTCCTCCCTAGTGAGTGAATGTTCCCACAATTTCTCATCACATTTCCTCTCCTTAACCAAAACCTGAGCACAGTTTTCCTTAGGAAAATGTGGGAGCCATCTTGGTATGTGAGTTTTCACTTGCTTAGATAAGCACATTGATGTACCGGAATCAATGGTTACTTCAGAAACATTTCTAAATGGAATTGGTTTAGCAAATGGAACTTTGTTAGAAAGGTTGACAAAATTCATAATTTCTTTTAGAGCTGAAGACCCCAGCAAGTTGCTTTTGTGTATTATTGAACCACCAGGAAATCCTTGAACAGAACACACATCGTGAATGCCATTGGTGAGGTCAAAGAGGTTGGAGTCGGTACGATTGGAGGCATTGGCAAAAGTGGCAGCTGATCTCACAATGGCTTCCATATATCTTGTGGAAACATTAGTTAAGGCTTCAAGAGCATTGTGTTTGGAGCTTTTGTATCCAGCTGATTGGCAGATTTGAGCAACTGCAATTTTGGCTACAGCAAATGAGAATTCTGATGTGTTGTCTGCTACTTGAGCAACATTTACTCCCAGACCCTTCTTTTTTCTTTTTGCTTTTTGGGGTAGTTTTGACGTGGCATTTGTGCTGCTGTTGTTTTCCATAGGGTTCATGGAAAAATAGATAAAAAGTGAAAGGTAAGAAGAGAGATAGAACTCAGAACCCTATAAAAAATCCTGGTGTCATGATTTGTCCCTGATATGGATGAGACGCATACTAGCTCCTTTCCTGCCACCAGACCAAGGAATATAAATAATAAAATTTAACCAAGACTTGCAATTAGAAATGATGAAACATACTCTATTGTTTCTACAAAAGGGAGAGTCATTCAACTTTTATCATATAGGTGTTAATAAAATGTAATTTGCTCATTCCATTGTTGATTGAGATTCAAATTAAAAGCAGACAAAAAAAAAAGAAAAAGTATGATCAATGTCTGAATCCAGAAACACCATAAAAATGAAATCCACAAATTATAAAAGTAAGGCACCTCAATTGTTACCTCCCCAACCATGGAAAACCCCTTTGGCTTTGGAAACTGATAGGAACTAACTACATTGGTAAGGGAAAAAAATAAGTAGAGCAACAACTGGGATGTGAAACAGCAATGCAAGGAATAAATTTGAGCAGAAAAACTAACAAAGAGACAGTTCCAGCCTAAGGAACAGGCCCACCCCACTAAAACCACAATTTTCCTTACTCTCCTTCCTACTACCATGATTCCCCTTTCATCACTCTGCACCCATCATTCAAAAAAACTTGAACACTAGACATAAAAATGTAGCATCCAAAAGTAATTTTAAATTCTCTTAAGCATGGCATGAAAAAATCGGAGCTAACAAGTACACAAATTAATCAAACGAAAAAAGAAGAAAAAAACCAGGAAGAAATTATTGATTCATTGATAAAGAATTGACTGAAAAAGTGATCTTACTGGTTATTATGCAAATAAAAACTGCGTTGTGCCCTCATTTCCCGTTCGCCATAGTCTTTCATTCTCCGCGGCAACTGGCAAGGTTAAGCGCAAAGAAGACGAGCCTTATATTTGTGTGGGGCACAGACACGTACGTCACTATTAATTGGGTCCCCCGTGGACTGAATGGGCTCATTGGGCTTTGAGTAAGAGTTTAAAATTTCTCAAAACCAAATTTAAGAAGAGAAAAATATTATTTTTATTAAAATAAAAAAATTATGCAATATATATATATATATATTAGTTTAATATCGTGTGCCGTATACAGGTATTAATTTTTTAAAATGTATTTGTTATTATTTTTTTAATTTTCTAAAAATATATGTTAGTATACATGTATTTGAATGTGTGTTTGCACGTCTGTATTAAGAATCATGAATATTAGTATATATCAAATTTTTATATATTTATATTATGTTCTATCATTCTAATTTATTCCTATGAATGAAAATATTAGTTTTATAAATATATGTATTTATTTATAATATATTCAATTATAACTAATGTGAAATTGTGATCTATATGCTACATAACTATTGTGTGTGTGTGTTATTAGATACATATTTTAAAGGTTTTAGGAGAATATCATCTTTATATATTGTGTAAGTATATATATTTATTAAATTTTAAATAATATATTTGTGTTATGAAATCGGAATAAATTTTTCGATATTTTTTAAATTTGAATCTACTAACTACTTCAAAAAAACAAGTCTACTATTAATTTGAATAATAAACTATCCTTGTGTTATCAATTTGACTGTTTAAACCACAAAAATTATATTGATCATATTTACCTTAATTAATATTATTATATATTTCATTAATTTAAAATGGTAAAAGTCATTTACATTTCATTAGTATTTTTATGAATCAAACTTGCACAGTGTATTTTTAATTACTTTATTTTAGTTAATTTAAATACTCGTCATCGGGCAAAATACTTCGTTTGGGGAGATATGCCTAGTCATAGGAGGACTCATACGTTGGCTTTGCAAAATAGTAGTACTTGTCAACCTAAATCATGAGGAGGTCTAGGTATAAAATCTACTAGGGAGGTCAATAGTGCCTTCATGCTCAAAGCTTCGTGGGATCTATGCTTAAATATAAACGTGGTGATGATTCTATCCCCATTACTAATGTACTAAATCTCCTTCAAATTTTTGGAGGGGTTTGCTATAATTGGAGTCGTTTCCTTAAATAACATAGCTTGGAGATTGAGTAATAGAGAGAAAGTTAGCTTTTAGGATGATGCTTGGATTCCCAAATTTGGGAAACTACTGTACATTATGAACCATCAACATCTTGGTGTGGATCCTAATTTAAAAGTATGTCACTTTGTATTATTTATTTGGTTCTTTATTTTAAGGCGAGTTAATTTTTTCTTAGCTGCTAGTTAACAAAATTTAGGCGATAGGCGACTACCTTTATGGCGGGCAAAGAAATTTGGTCTATATTCTTATCAAATAACTTTCGTTGTTTATTTTCTAATGTAGGAAAGTGATAGCTGGTTGATTTCTAATTTGAACAACAAAAATGATTGGAGTCTTGTTTTTGGGTTTAATTTGGAGGCCTAGTGGGGGCTGCTAGAATTTTGCATTTTTCAATTCAAAGGTCACGGGCCCCCATGCAGCAATTGCTTAAGTTATGCAATCAAAGACTACATTTTCCATTGCAAAGAATAACTTAAATATTATAATGAGAAACCCTTTGGATGCTTCCATTCAAAATTCTATTTCTTGGCAAGCTCTCCACTTGGGTGGACCAAAATTAATGTGGAGTTCTTAGAAATAGTTGTGGAATTTTCAATTCAGCCTTCTCTGTTTAGATTGCAAAAAGCTTTGTCAAAATTATATTTTTTTGTCCCTCAACATGTCTCCAATTTTAATTTTGGTTTCCCTTTAAAATTATTAATGAATTTTATCTTCCTATTTTATCTAATCACGTAATCTTCATTTCCCAATTCAGAATTGGATGTTGACTGTTGCAAATGAATATTAACTGTCACGTGTCACGTACTTATTAGATAATGACTACCACGTGTCATATTCTGATTGACCAATGACAATAACAATGTATTTCATCTTCCATGAATTCGACATTCAATCAGAACATGACACATGGTAGTCATCATCATCCAATAAGAATGTGACACGTGGCGGTCAACATTCATTTGCAACCGTCAACATCTAATTTTAGATGGAAAGACCAAAATTGTATGATGGGATAAAATAAGAGGATAAAATTCGTCATTAATCTTAAAAGGAGATCAAAATCAAAATTGAAGACAAATTAAAGGACAAAAAATACAATACATTTTTCATGGTCTAGCCTCTCAAACTAGAAGGCAAGGCTATGATTGTAACATTTTGAAATCAAATTCCCTCTCAAGTCTCAACCATTAATTACATCTAGAGAGGGTGTCCGTTTCAACACCCATACTGCTAGAAGTTGGTTGATTTAGATGGACAGGTTCAATGGGTTCACAAATCTTAGAGAGGATAACTAGGTTGCTTATCAATTATTTAATATTAATTTTTTTTGGAATTATTTAATATTACTAGAACTAGAAAGATTGGCATGGTCATGTTTGTATATTTTACATTTGTTTTTTTAGTTTTTAGTAAAATAAAGAAAATGAGAGATATCTTTTATGATAAAGAACTCTACTCGAGTCATAAAAATATTATAAGAAACAAAACTCTTTTTAAAAAAAAGTATTTAACATATTTATATATTAAAAAATTTGAAACAAAAAAATATTCAACCAAAAAATATATACATTCAAAGTTGACATTGTCTTTGTATACTAATTATGAAACTTTAAAATGTTACCATTTTGATTGAAATTTTAATGACAAGTATAAAAAAATATTTATATAAATTTTATCCATGTTAATTTTATGAATTTTAGAATTTCTAAACCCATGGTAACATCGATGCATAAATTATTGAGCATATCATCTATCGATTAGGATAGAACTAGAAGAAAGCACTTAGATCAAATTGTATATAAGAATTAAACATAAAATAATAGTAACATTTTCTGATGTTATCTTTTAGCATTTAATTGGTCAAAAATGATAACATAATTTACATTTTAATCTAAAAAATATTTTTTTTATTATGTTTACTTAATCTCTAATTTTATACTAAATCAAAAAATTATATTATCATTTATCATTTACCAACTATCTAATGATATAAAAAATACTTAAATTTTTTATTTTTTATTTTACTTTGTTGACACTCTTATTTATTACTATTATATATCATATTAAAATGTAAAAAATTCACGAATCCGTGGAGAAAACCCACTTATTCTGCGGGTTAAATAGGGTTGATTAAAAAACTTGTAATTTAAACAGACTCAAAATATCAAAATCTATATATTATATGGTGTTTCATGGGTGACCCGTGAGTTTAAATTCATTTGTTCAACTTTAAATATATTAATAATAATTGATTCAAATGTTCTCTTGAATAATTGATCATATTTGAATTTATACATGTGCATATGACATTTAATGAACTCGGGAGGTATCAAAATTAAACTTCTTATCCGCCTTCTTTGAATAATGAAACTAATTAGATTAGTAAATCAACGTCATCATGTGACCACTAATTACTTTTTTTACATACTATGACTGAAAATTTCTAACACCAAAAAACTCTAAACTATTAACTAATTTACAAAATGAACAAAAAAAACCCTCCGATTTCTCAACTTGTATTTATTTGTCCCTTTCAAACAAACAAAGCAGTTTGATTAGGAATGGAGCTAGTAGTGGTAGATCTATGAGGTGGAATTGGGGGTCTTCTATCCATGAAGTTCTCAGTGCCCCTATTTGCACTTAGAGAAGAACATGAACCCCTTTGAGAAGTCTCACCCATTACCCCTCCATAGCTACTACAAGTCTTCAACTTCTTATTGTATGGATTCTCAGGCTTGACAAGATCCTCCAAGCTGTTCACTTTTGCTATTGAAGTGAAAGACTGTGCCTTCCCCTCGTAATACTTGGAAAGCCCCCTCCTGAACATTACCAAACACACAAACTTTAGAAAATTTTACAAACAAAAACAAGAAAAATTAATCAAATTGCAAAATACTCTTTTTACAATTGTTGTGTATAATAAGATTATTGATTGAGTAAATAAGATACGCACCTACAGACAATAAATTATTTCTACACTACATTCAATCACATATTATTATATGTACTAATATTCGTTACTTTTATAATAATTATATTAAGTCATACTGATTTCTGATAGATTGATATGATAGTGTAAAACAAATTGTTATATATTGTATAATAATTAAACCGTTATTATTTTGTAATAATTATTTTAAAGAATATATTTAGAGTAATTTTATTGTTAAGCAAAGTGTGTTACAAATTTACAAACTCAAAACAAAATCACATAAAGAAGCTTACTTGATGGGAAGTTGTTGAAACAAAGAAGACATATCACTCAACGGTTCAGTTGCTGGTTGATCAGCTGCTGATGAAGAAGAAGAAGCAGGGGATGTAACTTCTTCAAATGAATCAGAATCCAATGATGAACCACTTGAAATTCCAGACTCAGAAGAAGAAGAAGAAAAAAAAGAACGAACAACTGGTCCTTTGTTGTTGTTATCATCACCTTGGACAACCTTATACTTTAGCTGTTCCATCTCCTAACAAATCTTGTTTCTCAAGTACCCTTTTTACGGTTTTTGTGTCTCAACTTTTTTATTCTTGTTCTTCCCACGCAACGATTTGTATCTGGCTAGCACTCAATGGGTGGAAAGAAACACGTATATATGCACTTTTCTCTGTTCTAAAGCTGCGTGCTTTAAATAGAATCACAAGACTTTATAAGATGTTGGGATAAGATTAGTGTTATTTTTTTTATTTATTCGTGTTATCTATTTTATCATAATCTTTTTGACAGAGAGAGTAAGATTCGGTTTTATCCGAATTTGATATTTCTTGTTCCCCCAACTGTAACTCCCAGTCCCATATCATCCTTCACCCTAGCTAGTGCCTGGTTTCGATAGGCGGTGAAAACAGTTAAAAGTATTTTAATGGTGTTTATAATGCGACTTAAAATAAAAAATATAAATATTTTCTTACGTTAAATAAAATTATATCTGTTTAAAAAAATATTATCAAACTGAGAATGTACAATGTTTGCATTTAATTAATTAAAAGTTTTATATTATTTTGAGTATAGTATGAATAATTGTAATTTGTAAATTCTCCGGTGAATGAATTTATTTTTTGTTTAAAAAATTCTTTATAGATTGTTAAATATATTTTTAGGAGGATTTTATAGTAAAATATAAATTACCACTGCATGATTTTTCTTTAATTAATTTCTTTTATTAAATTAAGAGCTAACAAACTTAAATTTGTAAGTAAACGTTGATAACGACACATTTAAATATGACGCTTCTTCGATGGGTCCAAAACCCAACTAATATGTTTATACATAATTTCGTATAAGAAAACAAAAACATTGTAAAAACCGAAAACATGATTCTAAAAAATAAAATAAATTATTATTAGGGAAAAACAGACAATAAAAGTTAGTGAGCGATTTGTGAAAATAATTATAAAAATAAAATAATAATTTATAAATGTAATTGTAAGAATAAAACAATAATTTATGAATGTTAAAAAGGGGTGTGAAGATCAAAGGGCGAGTGAGTGGATTGTGAAATTGACAAGGAGTTTGGATAAGGGTGAAGTCCTTGTATTTGTATCCCATTCCCATATAGTGGATATCTCCAACAATGGAAAATGTCTTGTGTGGTAAGCCCAATGTGGGTGAGTTAAATGAATTCAGGATGTTGCCGTCATCCACTCATATTTTATTCTTTAATTGTAAGCTATTTAATAATTACTTATTTTTATAATAAAAATAATAGACTCTTTCAAAGTTTATTTAGTATATCTGATTTTTTTTATTTGTTTTATTTTGATCTTCTAAATTTAGCAAGTTTCATATTAGTCTCTTAAAGTGTCTTTATTAAATTAAGTTTATTCTACCGTCAATTTATCATATTATTTTAGTCAATTTGGTAGCATTACTTTCACAACTTATAAATGTCATTAAGTTGACTTAATTTTCTAACATTAAAATTAAAAACTCTAATTCTTTACAATTGTTGTCTAACATATAGATCTTTGTAAATGTGCTACAGTATTGTTGGTAGGTCATTCTCTAAGTTCAATAGTCAAAGAATATCACTGTTAAGTTGTACTTAAGCAAAAATAAAAATAAAAAGAATAGTAAGTTGAATAATAACTTCATTTTTATAATTAGAATGAGAAATAATAATCTTGTTTTACAAAAGTACATGTAATAAGTTATATTTAGATATGTACAAAATATATATGAAGATATATAGTAAATTCGTTTACTTGTTATTTTGGAGTTGTTTTTATAAATGTTGAGAAAATAATTTATATACTTCCAGTGCAAAATAATTTTATTTTATTATTTAAATATAAGTTTATTTATTTTCACAATAACATCCTTAAAAACTATACTAATATTGATTTTTATTGATTGACAACATAAAAGATTTTACTCAAGAATTCATAACCATTAAACTCATAATAGAAAGAAGTGAAATATCAAAAAGTTAAAAGAGTACCTTGAGTTGAGTAAGTTAATTAATTCTGAAGTGTTGTTGAACTTCTCAGTGCATTATGTTCGTTAAACAAAAATATCATTGAATGTATACTGTTAATTTATTACAAAAAAATTTATACAGTCAAACACAATAAAATCTGTAAAATAGGATTGGGGTTTATTTTCTAATATTAAAAATTGGTAGTCAAAAAGTACAAATTGTACGGAGATTAATTTTATAATATTAAAAATTACTAGTCAAATTACAAGATACTTCACATTAGGCAAACACATACTAGTATTTACATTATAATAATTAAAAAAAGCATTTCGGAAAGGTGCAGAAAGCAATATTTTGAGTGCAGGAAGTAATTGCCGAAGTTCTAAACTTCTAATGCACCGGGTTTACAAACTTTCAAGCTGGGGAAGTGAGCAACTCCTATGTTTGCTATTTAAACTCCCATCCAAGTGAAAAGACAAAAATATTATTTTAGCATTTAGTTGAATGTACATCTGACGGAAACTTGATTTTATTGATTAAAATTAGCGCAATGGAAATTTTTTATGCTGTGTTAAAAAATGAAGATAATGAAATTTCGTTTCATCAATGAGTATTTTCGTCAAAGAAATAAAAGCAAAAAGTTGAGGAATTTAAATAACAACGTGAAAGGTGCCAATAGCAACGCAATTTGTATGAAGTAAAATAATTTTAGTGTATACCAGCAGTTAAAAGCTTTTTATTATTATTATTAATTGTAGCTCTAAAGTTATCTTAGTGTCCAACGTATGCTAGATTGGTAGTATTGTTAGTTTGGATTCTTAATTTTTTTTATTTTTAATTTTGAGTTTCTGTTTGTAGCAGGTCTCGGAAATCAAGCCCGTGATTTATGGTGTTAGTGATTTATTCTTAGGGATCCTTCTCAAAGTGAAGATGTTAAATTTGAAGCACTGTTTATGACAATGTTATGGTCATCATTAAATCCTTTATGTTTCATTAATATTACGAACACATTTTCTATTTATAATGTATTTTTTTTTTTGTCTTTTGAAACACTTTATAATGTATTTGATCTTCGTGTTTTTATCATATAAACTACTACTATTCAGTTCGCATTATGTTTCTGGCTATCTCATTATACGAAAGTTTAATTTTATGTTATGTCGATCACAAACAAATAGGTAAAATGAAAAAAAAAATTGTAGTCCTAGATTTGAGTTTTTTTACATATTGATGGCTTGATAAATTTGATATCCGCGTTTAAGACATTTTTATGGGTGAAAAAAAATCAAAAAGTCTAGTTGTATATAAGTATAGTGTCTGATCTGATATGTGTCATGCACGATTAAATTTTGTTTTTAAATATATAATTTTTTAAAATTTTCTATTAAAAATTATTTGTAATTTTTTTATTTATTATAACCATTTACTTATTAGTTATTTGTGTCTATTATTAATAGTTGATTGTATATATAGTAGACTTGAAAAAATACATAGAAAAATAATAATCAATTATATGTTAAATGGGTTAGTAGTTTAAATAATTATTGAAAATAATAGGTTAAATTATATTTTTAGCCTGTACATATCAAAATGTTTAGATTTTATCCTTATAAAAATTTTGACTTATTTTTCATCCTTAAAATACAGGATTTTTTCTAAACATACATATATTTTAACAATGTACATAAGTCAACACTTACTCACATAGGTAGTCACCCTTGTTTTGCTATTGGACTTCGAGGGTCAACCCTCTTAACACAAGAATAGAAAAGATAAGTATTGTATTGATTTTATGCACTGCCTTATTACATTTGATGAGTATTTATAATGGATTTGTAATAACAAAATTTGGAATTCTGTGGTGGCAGGGTCCTAACGGAAAGAGAGGAAATATTCCTAATGCCAGACAAGATCAAAGCTGCTCATTTGATATCTAGCTCAGCAGAAACGATTATAGGAAATCCTTAAGATAAGCTGGGGCCCTGCTATTCCTTCATGGTCTTGCTTCTGTTGTTTCTGGTTTTTCTGTATTGCTATCATTCCTCATGCCTTCCAAAAGCACCTTGTCTTCAAGGTGATAATCAGTTTGAAGTTGGTGCCAGTCTTCCCATGTCGTGTCATCCGGCAACAATCCTTGCCATTGAACAAGGACTTCTAGCTTCGAGTCAGTTGTCTGGCGCGTGTTCAATATAGCTAGAGGTTGAATTAAAAGGTGATCATCCTTAGTGAGCACTGGTAAGGTTATGCTATGAAGGTTGTCATCGGGGTGTGCAGAATGAAAGGATTTGAGTAGGGAACAGTGAAAGACTGGGTGTATACGCGCGTCTACGGGTAATTGAAGCTTGTTGGCAGACAGCCCAATCCTTTTGATGACTCGGAAAGGCCCATAAAATCTTTTGGCAAGCTTGGAATACCCAATGGGTTGGCTCGAAATAGAGGTCTACCGGTGTGGCCGAAGTTTGACCAGAACCCAATCGTTAACAGTAAAATGAACATCATGGCGTTTAGTATCTACAAAGTGTTTCATGCAAGCCTGCTGTTAGTCGTCATTTGCGACTAACTTTTGTATTGAATGGTTATACAAAATTAACATCTTTCCCTCAACTTATGGTTCTTTTGGTAGGATTTGTGTATATTTTCATGTTTAGTTTGATTTTGCTTAGCAGATACTCCCATTTTTCTGAATTAATGTGAACCAACTTCAGTTTCAGGCTAAAAGTAGAAGAAGGTGAAGCAGCTAGTGTCTCACTAAGCGAGGCATATGCGCTTAGCGAGTTACATCCGCTAAGCGAGGCACTTAGCCAGCTTAGCGCATGGGGAAACCCTAGAAGAGGATTTGTCTCCGATGCCCACGCCCAGCGCGCCGCAAGCTCGCCCAACGAGTCGTTTATCCCTTATCGCACTCAGCACACCCAACTTGCTAAGCGAGAATTCACTAACTTGCGCTCAGCGAGCCTTCAGAATCTGAAACATCAAGGAGCCTTTAAAACATTGAAGTTGGTGTAAAAAGAGGGGGCATTATAAACAGAGGGAGAAAATGAAGAGACACACAAAGAGACGAAAAACAGAGCAAAGCTCCTGCCTTCAAGAGAGTTTAGGTTTTACGAGTGATTTTAGAGTTCTAGAGGTGGAGGAGACATCCTCATCACATGTAATCTTAGTTTCTCTTCTAATTCTCATCCTTTGTGCTGAAAGTTGCTAACTTGCCATGGAAGGCTAGACCTCTTGTTGGGAATTTATGTTGAACACTTGATGTAATATCTTCTTATTATCTATTTAAAGTTGTTTTTATGTGTCCATTGCTTCTATCTGTGCTTATTTCTTGCATGCTTGTGGCTTGTTCACCCATTTGTATGTAAAGTTAGGATTTTTAGTACTGGGAAGTGATTTAAAACCTCAGACTTGATAAAGCAGGCTAGAAAAGTGTATGTCTGGGGACGAAGTGCAGTGATTTAGTTTATATTATGTTGTAATCTTAATGCAACTCATTTAAATCAAGTTTGTTGAGGGATCAATGATGAAGTTTAAATAGAGTTAAACCTATTCACTCGAGGGATCTTGGTTTGGGTAGTTGTTTTCAGCATAAGAACACTAAAACAATGTTAAATAGAGAAAAATATTTAGTAACATCAAAGTTGGTTCAGTAGAATGACCCAACGCTTTTACTTGACTATTTTTACCTCTAGCTTTTAGATATTTTAAATTTGTAGTTAATTAGAATTGTAGACAAAAACCCCTTTTGATTATTTACTTGTTTTACACAAATGTTTACTTATTGAATGCATGTTTTCTTAATGAAATAAGTTCCATGTGATTCGATACTCGGTTCTTACCATTTTATATTACTTGTGCGACTCAGTACACTTGCTGATTAGCATTCTTGGATTATTATTCACGAACAAGTTTGTACCATGAAACACCTGCGCCTTCTCTAGTTTCTTCTTAACTTCCGCAAAAACTGCCTCTCGAGCAATGAGTATGTCATCAATAGCAACGATGTTAAAATCTCCTACCAAATACTATGGAAAATTAAAGGGATTTTTGCCAAAGGTGATTTCATAAAGGGAGAGACCCGAGCTCGAGTGCTAGGATGTGTTGTATGACCATTCAACCCAGTGTAACAGCTTTTCCCACGATGAAGGCTTCTTATGGACAAAGGCTCGAAGATACTGTTCGATAACTCGATTTAGGACCTCTGTTTGTCCATCGGATCGAGGATGATACACAAATCTCAGGCATAACTTAGTGCCACTTAAGCGAAAGAGTTCCTGCCAAAATCGGCTAAGAAATAGGGGATCACAATCCGAGACCAAGCATTGCGACATTTCATGAATTTTCCCTACAAGGTCCTTGAATAAGACTGTCACTGTGTACGAAGTGTGTTGGGTTGGGAGCATACCCAGATGAATCCCTTTCGAGAAGCGGTTGACAATCACAAGAATGGTGGTATAGCCACGAAACATAGGTAACCCCGTGATGAAGTCGAGAGATAAGTCCTCCCATGACCGACAGGGCACTGGTAATGGGCACAATAAACTCGCAGTCTTCTTAGTTTCATATTTCGTGTGTTGACTATCAACCTTCTTCTTAAGTCCTTTCATCTTCATGAATTTTGACAATTACTCAAAAAATAATATATTTTAATTTTATAAGATAATAAAATAAAGCAAAATTTTTGCAAGAAACTAAATCTAAACATTTTGATATTAAAGGAACCATAAATATATTTTAACCAAAACAATATTACAAGAAATCTAAATATAGAGTTGTTAGTTATAATAAAAAGATCAAAATAAAATATTTATAAAATAACATTTTTAATTATATTATTCTTGAGAGAATGTATTGAGTAAATAATTAGACTAGAAATACTTTTTGTTAGAAGAAAAAAATATAATGAAAATTTAACATATATGTTTATTTATATTTTATTAGTTTTTTTAATATATATATATATATATTTGATTTAACAAATATAATTTAACATGCTATTATATTTAGGTCAAGCACGACGATTTTAAGTTTTTAACGAAGTTGAACAAAAATTAGGTTTTTTTGTGGCATATAAAAAGGGTTCTGCTTGCTGCAATCGGATTCACTCCGCAGCTGCAGAGCTCAAAACCCTAGAGAGGAGGAAGAGAGAGCGTGCAAGTTCCGGCCACCACCGACCATGGTTCGAGATCTGTTCTTATTCTCGCTTTCTGTAAATTCTAAAACCTTCTTATTCTTTTTCTCATCTCATCGTTGAATCTTCCATCATTGTTCGCAGACATTCAAGCGCAGGAATGGAGGTCGCAACAAACACGGCCGCGGCCACGTCAAATTCATCCGGTGCTCCAACTGTGGCAAATGCTGTCCCAAGGTTTTTATTTCACTTTCTCTTAAACCTTCAATTTTTTTTTTTTTTGTTTTAGGCGTTTCAATTGACCTTTTTACGCTTTGTGAATAAAAAAATATTATTAAAAAACAGGACAAGGCCATCAAGAGGTTTCTGGTGAGGAACATTGTTGAACAGGCTGCAGTCAGAGATGTGCAGGAAGCTTGTGTCTATGAACGTAACTTTCTAATTCGTTATTTTTTTCATGAAAATTTCGCATCTGTTTATGTTATTTATTTGTATTTTTAAAAAAAATATTATTTTGCAGAATATACTCTTCCGAAACTCTATGTGAAGATGCAGTACTGTGTTTCTTGTGCTATCCACTCTCATGTTGTGAGGGTTCGATCCCGCACTGACAGGAGGAAACGTGAGCCTCCACAGAGATTCATCAGGCGCAGGGTAACACTTTATAACCGTTTCTGTTGTTTTATGCTGTGTTTTCATCGTTTGTTGCTGAATTGAGATTAGTTTGGATAAACTTGTTTGATTGTACTGATGCACACTAAGTGTTCGAGGAATGGATCCTCTCCTTTTCCTTCATTTCATAAGCTTTTAGGAAAATAAATGAATGGAGATGATATAGAGACTGACATTTATTTACTCAAAAGCTTAGTAATGAAAGAAATGGAGAAAATCTTTTCTAAAATGTTCTGTTACTTGGGATGTTAAAAAATGACACTGAATTTGATATACATTGCTCTTAAATGAATTTAAAAGTACAGGAGGCATCTTGTTTTGGAGAAAACCGTCAATTTTATCCTTGATCTATTGTCCTGTCTCTTAATTGGTTGTTAAAGTAAAAACAATATTAAAGTAGTACTAGAAGTATTAGAAATCATGCTAAGTAGTCTCCAAATTATTTCAAAAATCCTTTGAATTTGGTCTTGAACTTGACTAAAATACATCAACTTCAGACTAAATGTTGGATACTAAATACTTTAGGGATTACTTAAATAATTTCATTATTTTAGTGATCATTTAGGAGACAAGGTAGTATTTTAGAGGTGAAATTTGGTTGATTCTTGATACTGTGGATGGAGAATTGGACAAAACTGCGAAGATCTGAGATTTGAATCCAATCGTATCAAACTTGTGGTCTTTTTCTATTCTTACATTTGAGCTATATGATCCAGAACTCAATATTCAAAGTTGCTACTCTAATTTGCTGGAAAATTGATATTCCAATGGTTAAAGAAAAGTTATTATCTCTTTTGAATGTACAAAGGCAATTCGTTCGACATTTGAGTTTGCATTAGGAAAATGTGCTCTTTATTTGTGTGAATATAATGTGATTATATGGATATAGAATTGTTATCAATAGTTGATTAATTGTTTTATGTTTCTGTTTTCTGAATCATGAATCAATATAACACCTGTTCTTGTTTGATGATGGGTTTATTTGTTCTCTTTGCCAGGATGATGCACCTAGGCCTGGTCAGCCCGGCGGCCAAGGACCTCGTCCTGCTGGCACAGCAGCACCTGTCCGAACCTAAAAGCAAATCCTTAAAAAAAGCCTTTATGTTATGCTGGACTATTTTTATAATATAAACTTTTCTTTGTTGCTTAATTTTTGAACATATCAGTTTTGTGGAGGGGCTTTTTGTTCTAATTATAAGCTTTAGTCGTTGGATAATATTGGCTTTTTATGAAAATGAAACTTGATATGTTATCTCGGCGATTTCGGAATGACATCTCCCGAGTAAGTTTTAATCAAAATTGGTTTTTTAATGTTTTTTTTTTAAAAATTATCTTATGTAAAAGAATGTGACAAATTTATCCGTTAACTTTTATCTCTTATCGATAATAAGATGTGATATCGACAAATGAATTTTTCACAAAATTAATTGTTAATATGGTCATATTGAATAAATGAGATGAAAATATTATGAAGTTATTATTATTATTGGATGTAAATGTTAGTAATTTTTTGTTAAATCTAACTATTAATGTTTTTATTGGATTAATTTGTTAAATTTTAAATTTTATTTCATTTAAGGATAAAATATAATTTTATAATTTTTTTTATAAATATAACATTATAATAATTACTTAAAAATATATTTTGACAAATAATTTAAAATAAACATATAAATGATTATGATATTGACTAACAATTATAATTTATTTGTTACAGTAAAATTATTTAAAATAAATATTATATTAGTTTACATTGTAATAGTGTATCAATTATTATAAATTTATTTAAATTATAATAATTAATCATAATTTATATTAAATAATAGATAAGCATATCTCATATACTACAAGATTCGAAGTATGAGATATATTTAATAATTATTATAAGGCCTTAAGAAAATTAAAACTTAAATTCTCAAATTTCATTTACAGTGTTGGCCTTTCTTCCAAGAAAAAGATTATTCCAAAAAAATTATTTTATCTCATCCAATGGTGAATTTCGGGATAAAATATTGTTTAATTATAAGTTGTTAATGGTTTAATAATTGATGTAAATTATATAGTTTTGGTCTTAATTCATAAATTTCATATAGTTTGTTCAATAGGTAATGGGCCTTTGTACTAAAGAAAAGATTTCAATCTAATAGGGCCACAGCTCCATTTAGTTTGGAATGTTGTTGTTGCATTATTTATTTTCCTTGTGTATCCAATATTTTATGTGAAATTTTAAATTTGGCCTTTATTTAAAAGCTGATATATAGCTTTTGTTGTGGGTAACGTTGTGTCGTCAAGGGTGAGTTTTTATTTTTTGGACTCTGATTACTCTGTACACATTAGTACTCCGTATGGAGCATTTCAAAATTGCAATCTATACAACGTAGTATCATAAGTTGTTTTTCAAGCATGTTTTTTCTGGAGTCACCAATTGTGAATGCTTATATAATGTAAAAATTACAATTTAATCGAATTTTCAAGAGAACGTTTTTGAAGTTCAGGCCTTGTATTCTTGTATTGTAACTCATAGTTGATTTTTCTTCTAATTCATAAAAGATTTCTTCATGCATGTTTTACAAAAATAGAACAATTTTCCACCCACAATCATGTGGGGACATTTTTCTCTTAAATATTTTTAAAAATGAACATTCGTTTCCTTTAAAAATAATTTTTTTTAGCGTGTATAGTTATTTTTTGTTAGTTAAATTTTTTTTAAGTAAAAAATCAAATAATTACTCAAAAAAAATTAATAGTTGAAAAAAAACGTGAACGGCAGGATTCGAACCTGCGCGGGCAGAGCCCACATGATTTCTAGTCATGCCCGATAACCACTCCGGCACGTCCACCTGATGGCATAATTTCCGACTTTGTTCTTAATATCGATTTAACATATTGACTTCAGTCTAGTGATTTTGCTTCCTTGAATGTTTTGGTAAACCCATGGGCTTTTTTTTATTATTATGCTAGCCCAATTTGTTTTTAAAATTATTAAATTAATGGAAGTTATAAAAAAAATAGTATTATTTGTAAATGTATTTATAAAGTATAATATTTTTCCAGTTTGCAGTAAAAAAAAACATGTTTTCCAGTTTATAGCATTTAAAAATATTGATATAGGCCATTACAAGTTACTTATTGTGTAAAAAAAAAGTCGAGTATGTATATGGTAAACTTTACAGAATTAAAATTGCATTACTTTAGTAATTTTAAAAACAAATTATCTTATATCAGTAAAAAAAGACACTTAAGTCTGGGTTCTGTGGCATGCTTGTTTCAAATTGTTAAGTAACTTAAAGAAGAAGTTAACCTAAAATATAAGATGTAAGTATTAGGGTTGACTTAACTCGATGCTTATTTAAGCCTAATATACAATTTAAGACAAGACTTTTGAAATTCATCTTTCAATTTTTTTTCCAACAAAGTTAATTACTTATTAAATTATGACAATCAATTTTACTTAACTCTTTTCAATCAACAATAAAGTTAATTCATTTTATTTTTTACACGTTGACTATCTTGAGTAGTTAATAGTTATTAATTGTAGTTTTGAAAATTTTCTTTCAACTGAAATAACAATTACTACATAACATTAACATGTTTAAAATCAAGAATTAAGTTTTCTCGTGTACTTGAATTATTGAATATGTCAAGTAGTATTTCCTTTTCTACATACATAGTTCGTTTTTAAACTTTTAATTTTGAAAGTAAATTTAAGTTTTCCATATTACTAAGTTTTTCACTTATTTCCAAATACAACAATACTTTTGTATTATTGAAAAAGGGAGCAAACGTAGAACGTGAAGAAGTAGAGGAGATTAACTGATTAAGTAAAAGTCACTCCAATTATCTTAATCAGAATTTCAGAATATTTAAAATATCAGTAGAAAGCATAGCAAGTATTTGGAACTTATCATTATTTAAAATGTTTAATGATAGAAAATGTGCATTTTTATTAAGATTGATAGTACTAAGTACTAATAATAGCTAATTAAGAGAGGAAAAGGATAAATTGAGAAACGTATTTTGAAGGAAATGTGTGAACTTTAAACATTACATTTTTTTTTTGTATATATCACATTAGCAATGTTCATCAAAACACGCAAGAAAATTCATGATCAATGATAAACATTATTACATGTTAATAATTGGTAATTTTCTTTTATTTTTAAAGAAAAATATTAATAAAATAATATATTTTAGAGACTTTATTTATTTGAGAGAATGCTTTAATTACTTTAGGGTTGGGCCGGCCACAGTTCTTAAAATGTTCATGTGATAATTAATGATCGCGTGTAGTAACAAAAATGGATAACGCAGAATTCCCTTCGCAGATGCAGTACTAGCAGAAATGGGCTAGAAAAGGGTTCTACTAATTCCCGCCAAAATCTAACTAACTTGTAACAACTGGAGCTAACTAAAAACTGAATAACAAAATCAGACTATCTTAATCATGATTGAGTTTAATTTCTATGTACATTCAATAGTCTTACCACACATGTTCAAGATATTTATGCTATTAACCAATTAAGCAATTGGAAATCACTATAGGTGTATGACTTTTAAGATATTTATTATAAAAGTGAATAACTTATCATATATGTTAATTTGAAATTGGATGAGTGTGTAAAAGCTCTTTAAATTGTCATAACATATACTGTTTACTCAATCATGATTACACCCAAAAAAAAAGGAAATTGCAAGTTATAATGTTGACTTTAATCAGATTTAATATGCACTTTGAGAGTTTATTGTTCTTTATAGTAATTATATTAATGAGATAATTTTTCTGGGAATTCTCTCAAAAAGAAATGGGAAAGTAAACTAATGTTTTATGTTACATACTTTTTAAAGGCTTTTGTTGGCATGAGTGTGAATCCCTTGAAGCTATGATGCTCTAGTTATACTTGGTGGTTGATCCCCTGCATATTTGGCATTGAACCAGTCAGTTATTGCTTTGTGAAAAATTTCATGGAAAATAAGAAGCTAGTTGCATCTATCTGCCATGGGCAATAGATCTTAGCTAGCTACCCATGTTAAGGTATAATCAGTGTTCATTTACTTATAACTCTTGTGTTCAAGTCAACCACATCATCAGAAATGAATACTTAATAATGTGGTTTGGAAAGGAAAAGATGTTGATAGTTTTTGTAGTTTACTGTGCAGCTCTGTAAGGGAGAGAAAAAAGGGATTTTGAGAGACGGGAGCACCTGTAGTTGCCAGCTAGATTCATTTAGTCGGTGCTGCTGAAATGTTGATGCTAAAGTCAATGATGTTTACAATTTAGATCATAGGAGACATTTTGTCAGTTTTATAAGCAACAATGAAAATTATATAGTTTAGGCAAATTGAAATTCTCTTTAATGGATTGGTGAAGAGAAGAAAAATTAACTGCTATGTACTTAAACGTCTTGATTTGTTCAAGGGAAAGTAACCCTTTTTTAACCAAGGGATGGGAATTTGGAGAGATTGAGTGATCATTTTAAAATCTAAGTGGACTTTGGTGCTCATTGTTAGAGTTAGGTGGTTAACAGATACATGTCTCATGTCTGCATAAGCTGACTGAAACTTGTAACAACTTATGTTGAATTAGCTTCTTCAATAATCCCGTGGCCTTTAGCAGTAATCTTTCTAGTCTTTGAAAGAATTGACACGGTTTTCTACAGTGACTATATGAACAAGTGGACTACTAGTAATTTGGAATTTGTATTTATCCATCTATTTGCTTATAGATATAAGATTAACTTAAGTTTAATAAATGCACAAGTAATATAAATTTAATATAGTGATTCTCAAGATAAATGGGGTGCTGAGAGAATAAAGAATGCCACACATCAAAATAAAAGGTCTGGATGATGATGTTGTGCTTCTATGACTAGAACATCCTTTGGTGATTAGCATGTATGATATTTTGGAAAATAAATGGAGCCAATTTTTTAGGTTTGGTTTGCTAATAGCTATCTCTATTTCTTTGAATGCATATCTTAATGCAGTAACTTTACTTATAGCAAAATAAGTTGGGAAAACTCAAAGAGAAGTAGCTTTGTCTATTTTAAGAAAGTCCAGACGGAGAGAATAGAAATGCTTTATCTCTAGTCTAGAATGCCCTCCAATGTTCACCAAGAATAATATGTCTCCAATTAAATTCTATTGTAAAGTGCTATAACTTGGATAATCAAGGATGCCTAATACATATGACATATAATAAAATTTTATTGTTGTCTATTTTTATTCTTTGAAATTATTTTATAAAAGAGGTATAAGTTTTTTTTAGACAATCTTATTTGAGTCGGATGAAATTATTAAAGTAATTAACACAATTATATATTCAAAACTCCAAATTAAGACTTTTGATTAAATTAAAATAACTTCATGTCCACGTTAGATAATAAAGAAAACTTAAGTTTTAAAATACATATATATTCTCAACTCTTTGTTTCATTTCCCTTGACATAAGCATATCAGTCTTCCCACTATAATTGTAACTTTGAAAGTAAAATGTCTATTGACTTCTTATTTGAGACTTTCGTATCTTCATATATTTCAACCATTTCTTTTTCCAGCTCAACTTCCAATTCTTCAATAAAGTTTAGAAATCAAATGTTTTCATAATATTTTCTAAGACTCTCAGCTACAATTCCAGTAAGCTTTTTCCAAGACTTCTTTTCACACTCAAATTGACAGGGACAACTGACAAGTCTAGAAATATAAGTCCAAAATTTCCACTGTTCATCACAAATATTCAGTAGATAATTATTAAACAATACACATGCTCAACACATTCATTATCTTGGAATTTGTTTTCATATTTGCAGCTAACACAATTCAGAAAAGATAAAGCATGATGTCATATTATCATGACAGTAAAATCAACCCATAAAAGGTGTCCCCAACACAAGATAGTTAAAGAAGTTGGCTTTCAAGGGATCAGGAGCATTCAAAAAGGATCAACTGATAAATTCTTCATGGCAAAGTTGTCTATCAAATTAAGGCTAAGTTAGCAGTCCAAAATGATGATCTAGTCTCACTTTGGGTCACATAGATTCAAATCAATTCTCTATATAATATAGATACTGTACACATGCTATATTTGCTCTTGCTGTAATCATACAAAACATTTAGAAAAATTGTACCAATCAATCTTCTCAGTTAACAGGTAGCATATGTTTGGTTATACTTTGGGACAGTATAAACGCAAGTTTACAAACTTAGATGAGTTTATCCCTTTTTTTAGGGTGTTTGGTTGTGCGCTTTTGTCTCCTCTCAAATGGAGTTTTAGTTCGAAAATCTTGAATGACTTTTTATGTTAGGTTGAAAATCTTAGTACTAACTTACTTTTAAAAGAAAAAATATCTTATGCATTAAAAATATAAAATAATTTTATATTATCATTCAATAATTTATCATTTATAATAAGTTTATTACCTTTCACAATGATTATCTTAAAAATTTATACTAATAAACATTTTTAATTTATTTATAATGTAAAAAAATTTACATTAGTCATTAAACTCCTTTTAAAACAAAAGTATTTCAATATAAATTTCTTACTAAAACTCACTTGTAAATAAAGTTAATTTTAAAAAATTTAAAACAAACGTTGCAAACACTCACTTAAACATATGTTACAAATCTGAACTAGAAACAGTTCGATCTAAATCATAGTTACTCAATAAGTCTTTTGGTGACAAAAAACTTTCTTAGATAGGATTTCTCATTAAATAAGATAAGTGGCGTTAAGGAGATCGTTGTGAAAATTTGTTGTAGATCCTTAATCACTTGTTGAAGCTCCTCCAAAAAATAAGATGGATGTTTATAATCACTCTAAACTTTAATACAAAAAAAAATGAACACAAAATTTAGAGGGTGCGTTAAGTATAGGGTTCACATCAGTGGTGGGGAGAGCTCTAGCCTTTTACTGTTGGTGGCATAAAAGTTTAAGAAGTTAGGTAGTGGGTATGACGGCTTTCATCTCATCAAACTGTTCGGTGCATGTTGCATGTTGGGGAAAATCATAACAATTAAATTTTATACGGTTGGCTTAATAATTATTGGTACATTCGATTGAATAATACTATGATAGAAATCAATCCAAATTAAATTAAACAATTCTATAAAATAGTAAAATCATTCCCATCATCAATAGGACATTTTAAACGTTCAAATAAAAGATTGTGTTTTCTCATTGTTCTCTTTTCCCTTTTATTTTGTCGTTTTGTCTAATGTAAACAATAAGACAAAGGACATTACAAAGTACAAAGCCTCCATTAGTCTGGTTAATCCGTTAATGCCATGGGAACATTGGAACATTGTCAAAACAAACAACAAACTAGAAAGGAATACGCTATTTGTTGACCAACATTATCAACTTAATATTCATGTCTCACACAGGCACGACAATAATGTAACTTTTATTCTTACCAATTACCATGTTTGGTCTTGTAATTTTCGCTTTTTAATCAGCACGAGTAACTTGTAACAAAAATTACCATAAAATTTTACTCTGTTTAAGTGCACACTTGAAAAGAGATTAGAAGAATCCCTCTTTTGTTTTCATTCTTCTTCTTTTTTTCGTTAACACTTAACTTGAAACCACTAACACTTAATCATGTGGTTGCTCGGTTTTAATGGCACAATTGAAAACGTTTAGGACGAGTGACCCACAAGACAAAAACATGCATGTGAGCCCCAATCCTGCTTTTCTACTTTTTACAGCTTATATCCTCTTTTTTATTTGTTGGTTTTGTTTTGTAGTAAAAAAAAATTGGGACTAAATATAATGCTACGTACTTGGATAAAATTTAGTGGGGTAGCTAAGCATGATGGGATTTGGGTAGGTTCCCCTAACCTAGGATATAATTTTCATTATTTGGAATGTCATTTTCATTATTATCTTGATTTGCTTTTTATAGAGGCTCCCATATGGTGACAAGGACCAGCCCTAGCTTACGATCACAGTTTGAGCCAACTTGGTTGATCTAAAAACTAGACAATTAATGTTTTGGGATAATTATTGTCCTGAGTCAATATATTAAAAATGATTTTTAATCAATGAATGTGAATGAAAAATGTTAGTTGTTTAAAAAACCCAATTATTGATTAAATCCGTTTTTGGTGTAGTTAAATTTCTTACGTAACTCAACCTATACATGCTAATTCAAGTAATAATAGTATCTCCGTTTTTTTTCAAGTCCAGGCTCGATTCAACCAGAAACTGATACATCTTAGCCGACCCAATTTTATTATCATAATTTAATATGACTAAAAGTATTTTGTTTGACTCAATAATGCATATAACTATTTAGAGATTCTATAAATACAAGTTTTTTGTCATATTGAACCGACAGAATAAATTAATAATTTTATATAACAGTATAAATAAAAATGACCCTACCAAATCGCTCCCTTTATAGACTTAAACATGCACCACGACAATCTCTAATTTGGATTAAGCTAGCCACGTACATTGTTATATGTATTTGCGATCCAGGTTGTGTGGGTAATATTATTCAACTGTAATCCTCATTTTGCACGAAATAAGAATAAAAAGGTGTGGTCGGCATATAGACAAATTAAACATTCCTCATAACATTTGTACAATTATATATTTTAATTATTTTTTTAGATTAATCTTAATATTAATGTTGATTGATCCATAAATATTTAATTTTACAAATTTATGCTATTCATTCCTGAATATTGTAAAGAATATATTAAGATCCTATATGGTTGATGATTTGTTTTTTTAGGGGAGATTATTTTTTTCTCTGCTTAAATTAGATTTTAGAATTAAGTTATTACGTGCGTGTTTGGTATCGTATTGCATTAGAGAGTATTGGCATCCAGGGATATATGGATGTATGTACAAGGTCCCTCTAATTTTTTTCTAATTAAATTTTTAAATATGGATGATATAAAGTTAGATACTTGTTTTTATTTGTTGAAATATGATCATGTTTACCAAACTCACAACTTCACATATACATTCTAAGTTAATTTGTTAACAACATTTGTTTTTTGGTAGACTACTCATATTATATTTGGTAGACTCGATAAACTCACGCTTTAAATTTGAATTTGCTAGATATTAAAAAATTTAACCTAAAAAGTTTGTTTCATTTATGAAAATTAAAAGTGTGAATCAAATTGAGTAGAGAACATTTATTTTGACTAAATTATAATTTTGATTTTCTTTAAATCTTCATAAGTGATTTTAGTCTTCATACTTTTTATGTGATTTTAATTTGTATATTTTAAAAAGTCTAGTCCTTAATATTTTTTATATTTATTTTGGTTGATTAAACTCTAAATTTAATATATTTATTTAAGTTACCATAAAAAATAATTAGTTAATTAACATGAAAAATAAAATAAATATAAGTAAATTAAATTGATTATTAGATCAAAATTATGGATATTTTAAATGTAAGAGCCAAAATTATGAAAAAAATAATTAAATCAAAATTATAGATTATAAATTAATTAAAGGAGATAAAAATTATAATTTAGCCCATATTTTTTTTATATACACAAGCTAAAGGACTACCTTATAAAATGCAGAAGTGTAACTACCCCTAAATTAAATCAATTGGCCTACCCATTTATAGCCAAAATAATACAAAGCTTGTAACGACCATTTTTTTATCCTATTTATATTTACAATGTGTGAATCAATTTTGTTTTCACGCGTGTTATATTTATTTGAATAATTTTAAGTAAGATTTTAAAATTAATTATTATAAAACACAATAAATTTCTTATATAAAATCATTTGTGATCGATAATAATGTAAAAAAATTTAACATTTTTAAAACATTTTAAATAAATTATTTATTTAATAAATAAACATAGTCTAATAGTCATAGATTAATTTAGCGAATAATTTAACTTATTTCAAGCTTAATATTTTTTGGTGAATAATTTCAAGCTTAATTATGCTGTAAACTATATTTTTAAATTGACTAATTGTTATTATCGTGTGGTTACTTTTATAATTGCTGGTATCATCATTAAGTTTGCCATAATAGGAACTTAAATGCTCATTTTAAGGATACAAATCAATATGATACAAAATATAATATATTTTATTGTTCCTCGCACTGTTATTCATCATACAAGAATCTTTTGCTTACAATGATTTTGTTTTTCATTTACATCAATGAACCTTTCTTTATTCAACTGGAATACAGAAGTGTTTGACCTGAATTATTTTTTCAATTAGAATTCGTTTTAATGAAAATTTATTTATAATTTTATTCTTTTTATTGGTAATATTGATAAAAAATAATTATAATTTTAGATCATTTCTATTAAAATATTTTTGGTTAAATGAATAAGATTTTAAAATTATGATTAAAAAATAAAAAATTAATTTTAGCCATTTTTTTCATATATCATTTTTTAGCAATTGATAGATTTAATACAAAATTACTATAAAAAATAATTTCATATTCTTTTTGTAATTTTACTATTGAATAATTGATTGTTTTAAACAACTTAAATAAAATAAATTATCATAAAAACCACTTTTTAGTTAAGTTAAAATATAATTTTAATCCTTTATATTTTTTATTATATTCACCTTAGTCTTTTATCTTAAAAAAACATTTAGTCATTTATGTTTTTAAATTGAGAAATAATGTTTATTCAAAACATTATTATTTATTTTGAGACACAGTTTTAATTTTTTTTATAAATTTTAGACGTAAAATTTGTTCCATTAAATTCACTTACATAAAAATTTATAAAATTCAATTAATGTTTAAACTAAAAAGAGCTAATAAAATTATCAAGGTAAAAATCAGGTGAGAAATAAGTCTTTTTCTTTTTGAAAGCATGATAAATGAGTTTCACGAGTAAGTGTAAAAGAATATGATTTCTTTTATAAAAAAACCTATTTCTCGTTGGATTTACTTTTCACACAACATTAACCATTAAAGGGAGCTGGTTTCTTTTTCTTCGTTTAACTTCTAACAAATAATGATTTTTAATAACATTTTCTATACATAAAATTGAAACTAATATTTATTTTAAATGATAATAACTTTTACCTTCGTATCATAATAACAACAACACTTTATAAGTTTTATATTAACTATAATGTTAACCATTATAGTAATAACAATAAACACAATTAGTTTTACATAATTTCATATCAACTAATCTTAATCATTGTTATAATAATCAATATACTAATTAGTTTATGCAAATTTACACTACTAATTAACTAACTTGAAAAAAAAAAACTATATGTATATACATGAGAAGTCCGAAGGGAGGGGTTTACCTCCTCTAGATCTATTTCTGGTCTCACATGTTGAATAAGTTTAAAAAATTAAAAACTTGTGTTTCAACATGGATAACGAGAAGCAACTTTTTTATTCATTTTAAAGATATATAGGTTCAAATTGAATATAATTGAATATACAAAGAATTAATGTATATTTTAGCCTCTTATTTAACTAAAGTTGAAGAAGGAATACCAAAAATGAAAGTTAAAAATTAATTTAACTGCAAAAAAAAAAGTTTTCTCAATAGATTGCTGAAAAAAAATAGTGCAAGTACTATTATTTTCTTGAAATATCTGAGAAATCGCATGCTTTGCATGGTAATGAACTACGTTACTTTATTTATTTATTTATTATAATTATAATTGAAAGAAATTGATCGCTCTTATAAGAAATGTCAGTTTTTTTTTTCTCTTAATTTAGTCGGTAGCTTAAATTTTGCTATGTTATTTAAAAAAAGTTTAATTAGTTCTCTTACTTTTTAAAATAGGTTTAGTTTGATCTCTTCAATTTAAAATGCTCATTTTGATTATATATTTTTTTCTGTTAACTTCTCACATTAAAAACAATGAGTCTAAATTTGATTTAAAATGGATTAAATTGAACATATTTTTTTTAAGAAAAAAACAAAGAACTAATTGAAATTTTTAAAAATAAAGGAAAACAAATTGAATCTACTTTAAAAATACAAGGAACTAATTAAAAAATTTTAAAAATAAAGGAACTAAATTAAACATATAAATAAATTAAGAAAAAAAAGTAATTTAGCCCACAAGAAAAGAAAAATGGCTAGTAATGTTTTTAGGGAAAACGGCACTTTTTTCATATACTATTAATTGATAAATATAAACATATCTAAGTAACATACACTAATATCTTATAAATTTTCTCTATAAAATATTTTGTGATATTATAATCTTTGTAGAGAATATCCCATTTAGAACATCTCAAGCGGTACACTTAAAGGTTAAGAGAGTTTAACTTAGTTGGTTAAACAAAATGTACGAGTAAAAAGTACAGAATTGTTATAAACTCTTTGATACCTATTATCGATTCCTATAGATAAAAAAAAAAAGTGCATTTCAAGAGAATACTCTTGATTTTTTTAGTAGGTTTTATTATGTCACATTAATATTTGTAACAACTTTTAACTTTAATAATGAAACACTTAAGAATCTAAAATAAGTCTAACATATTATCTTACAAGATGTTTTTTTAGGCTTAATTAAGTTTGTCATACTTGAAAACAGACTATTTTCATATTACTATCTAATATTTATTTTTTTCAACGAAATATCTGAAAAAAAATTATGTTTCAAATTACTAACGTTGTTAGCCCTCTTTCGTTAAGTGATAATATGACAGACCGAAATATCACGTCATCGCATCACATTAGTGTCGCATCATTTTTTATTATTTTAATTTTTTTCTCCTTCTTCCCCTTCTTCACAATTGTGTCATTGTTGTCCTTCACCACTGGCCCCTCCAGTCGCTCCAGCACACCGTCCTCCTCATCACGGTACCCAAATTCCCAGCCATCTAAAGCGCATGCGAATATAACATTCCCTTTCTATGGTTGAAAAATATCCTCATTATCGTCGTAGTCCTCGAGGGTCTTGCTCGTGGTGATGTCAGTGAGGAGGGAATCCACGTCGAAGGCCTCGTGAATGATTCGTAAGAGGCACGTGTAGGCCTTGGAGGGGTGAGTTTGAGCTCGATGATTAAGTGGTCGAGTTTGTTGATGAAGCGATCGACCTTTCCCACCTCCGAGATGGTGCCATACACGAAGTTGTCATGCTTGACGGTGAAGGCAAGAGTGTTGTTGATATAGTGTTGGAAGGCGTTTGCGCAGTTGCACGGCCAAAGGAGATAAGCTCACAGTGCGAATTCTTTTGATGCATGACGCACATTTGCTTGACATTGAGGTCATAGGCCAAGAAGACAATGGAATCATGGCCGAGCTTAAGAGACGAAAAAGGTATGTTGAGGTTGGACATGTTGGAGAATCAATGGAAATTTTAAAACATTTGATTGAGAATCGATGGACATGTCTGTGGGCGAGGAAGATGATGTCCATGTCTTGCTTAGTAGTGTGCCTGACTTCTCGCTTCAATTGGTTGCGACTCTTCTTCTCCTTCAAATTGGAATCGACATTGGGTGGTGGTGACACAGTGGAGAAGAGAAAGAAGGAGAAGGGGAAGAGAGAAATAAAGGGATGACACAACAATGATGTAGCACCGACGTGGATGATCATGTGATATTATGTCTGTCACGTCATCACTTAACGAAAGGATACTAACGTTGAGTAGTAAATTGAAACAATTTCCTTTTAAGTACTTGGTTAAAAAAAATATATGTTAAATAATAATTTAAAAATAACCTATTTTCTAAGTATGAAAAAACTTAATTAACTTTTTTTTATCAAAAGAATTAATTGCTTATGTAAAATCAGTCTAACATATTATGCTACGTGGGTGTTTGTTTCTCTAATGCACTTGGGACAATTTGAAGCTCAAGATCAAGATCATTTTATTGCAGAAGTATGAACGATGTTACTTCTCAAAATGAAGGTTTGAATTGTCCCATCAACAATCCAAAAACAGGTTATTTAAACTCAAAAGTCTTGCAAGAATTATCATAGGAGATGGTCTTTTAAAGATTTAAATTTAAGGATTTTTGTTATATATCTTTATGATATGAGTAACTCTACTAAAATCTACAAGAGATTGAAAAATGAGTATCAAGAAAAAAATGGTGACATTACAAAAAAAAAAAGAGTACTACGAAAAAAAATACACCAAAACAAAAATGGAGACAAAAACAAAAATATTGGACCTCCCCACCCCCCACACCATTACCATTTTTTTAATCTCCGAAAAATATCCCACAGTCAATTTAGAAAACAGAAAACCATTTACTATATTGAGAGACTGACTCACACTGATACACCACGTCAATAATTTAATAATTAATAATTGTGAGACAATTTTGAGTCTCTTTCTTTTTCATATCTTCTTCAACCTTCACTTTAATTTTGGGTCACTACTCCTTACTCCACACTGGCATAATAATATCTATGGTGATAATATCAATAGTCAAGGTCTAATTAAAATTTTAAAAAATATTTAAATAAACCATCTTTTGGTAGAGTGGTACATAATTAAAGTAATATTATTACCAAAAGGAATTTCAGATTTCATTGAATTGAATCTTATTATTCATTATTCTGATTCTTTTTCTACATGTTATTGGTATAGTATTAACTTTATAAATAATTAATCTTTATTAAAAAATATGATTAATTATTTTTAATAATATTTTATTTTCTTAATCTTATTTTTTTCATCAATGAAATGAAATTGGGATTCAATATCCTTGAAACTAAAATATGTTGATATTACTATCTCATTTGGATGCAAAATGGAGGAGAGAGAAAAAGTAACAAGAAGAAAAAGAGTAGGAATACACATCCATCATCAATGACTATCTATCTCTTTGCTTTTAACTTTTTCTTGCTACTTATTACGCCTCACACACACAGTTTCTTCTCTCTGCCCATCCATTTGCGTGGCACGCTTTCTCTCTCTCATTCGCAACACAACCCTCACTTTCATTTATTAGATATTTTATTTATTTTCTCTTAATAAAAAAAGAAAACAATTTATTAATATTATCACTATTATTATTATATTTATGGCAATATATTTTCCTTCTCTATTCTCCGTACTCTGACAACGACCACTGAAGGATGGTGGCACATGCCTGCTGTCACATCAGTCGGAACCAACGGCCACGATTGAACTGTACGGATAATCGAACGGTTCCGATTCCTTTTGTCGAAACACTCTCTCTCCTCTCACTTTCTCTCTCCTCCTCTGCACCCATGTCCAGCTTGGTCGGGACCCCCTTATATATGGCAAAGACCCTTCCTTTACGCTCTCTCTCTCTCTCTCTTCACTGTGTCTTTCAAACCCAAAAATCCTCACTTGGGTCTCAATCCGAAAGCGATAGGCCACAAAAGAGGGCCTTTACTTCCTTACATACTCTCACTTGCTTGTGGTTCCTTGGTCGTTCATATTTTTGATATTTCTTCTTCTTCTTCTTCTTCGTTTTGTTCAGTTTCTTTCATGGCGATCTCGGAGAACGTGTCACCTTTGAAGCTGTTGTTATGTTCCAATTGGGTTCCACTTGTGGTTTTTGCGTTTGCTTGATGTTTTCCTTTTCTGGGTGTTTTTTTCTTCTTTGCTTTTTGGTGGGGTTTTGAGGTTTGTAGAGAGCATGTTGCGGAGCTTCATGGATCCCTTTGAAGGGGTTTTGGGGTGGGTTTGATTTTTTGGGAAGTTGTTGTTTTTTTTTTTTTTTGTTTGGGCATGGAGTGCATTGGCAAGTGGGAGGAGGGGAACATGGGGGAATGCAATAATGATAATTACAATAATAATAATATTAATGGGTTTGGGGAAATTGAGGATGCTGGCACTGAGCTAGGGTTCCATGTGTGTCTGTGATTGCTGAATACTGTGTCTTCAAAAAGGAGGAAAAAGGGGAAAGCTTGATATGAAGCTTTCAACATCAGGGTTGGGTCAGCAGGGACATGAAGGTATCCATTCACTCTATTTTTCTTACCTTTTTAAATTTGGAAAAAATAAAATCATTTAGCACCCTATTCTGAGCTCTTGGTTAGAGTGGACTTCAAATGTAAAAAATTAGTATTAGTATAAAGTATAGTAATATACTAGTATTTGTCCCTTTCAAAAACCTTTTTGTGCTTGCTTCAACATTGGCTTGTGACTTGTGAGTGTTCTTTCCTACTTTTTTTTGTTCCTCTTAATTTTGTTTTTTTCTTTTTGGAGATAATTTGATGTGTGGAATGATGGTAGGAGGGGAGAAGAAGTGTTTGAATTCTGAGCTATGGCATGCATGCGCGGGTCCCTTGGTGTCCCTACCAACTGCAGGGACTCGTGTGGCTTATTTCCCTCAGGGTCATAGCGAGCAGGTGCTTTTTTTACTCTAGTCCCTACTCCACTCTACTCCTTGTTTTTTCAATTTTTTGTCTACTTTGCATGCGAAGGTGGATGCATAACTTTTCTTGCTAATTTTGGGATTGGAAGCAATTCAATCTTATCGTGGTGGATTTTGTTGAATGGAGGATTGGACTGAGCATGTGTGCTGAACAATGGTTTTAGGTTGCTGCCACAACCAACAGAGAAGTTGATGGTCACATACCCAATTACCCGAGTTTGCCACCCCAGTTGATTTGCCAACTTCACAATGTTACAATGCATGTGGGTATTATACCTTCCATGTTGCTTGCTTTGATAGTTGAATTAGGTCTACCTCCCACTAGAGTAGATGCAGTCAACTAGAGGTTGTCTTGATTTTCAGGCAGATGTTGAAACAGATGAAGTGTATGCTCAAATGACGTTGCAGCCGCTGACTCCGGTATATTTTTGCTCTTTCCACAACTTGTTTATCCGTGATAGGCTCATTTCTTGTTTATGGCGTTGACAATTGCGTTGTTTGTAATTTTGTGTGCATAGCAAGAGCAGAAGGATACGTTTCTTCCCATGGAGTTGGGCGTTCCAAGTAAGCAGCCCTCAAATTATTTTTGCAAGACATTAACGGCAAGTGACACCAGCACACATGGAGGGTTCTCTGTTCCTCGTCGCGCTGCTGAGAAAGTTTTCCCTCCATTGGTAGTGTTCATATTTACCCTGTGTTTCAATTCTGGTTAGAATGATGGACTTGGATATATTTCTCTTCTATTTCGGCTGTACAGGATTTCTCACAGCAACCACCTGCGCAAGAACTAATTGCTAGGGATCTCCATGATGTTGAGTGGAAGTTTCGACATATTTTTCGAGGTAAGCTTTTATTTTTTTTGTTGATTCCATTCTTATTATCTTCACATCTTGTCATTTTATAGGGTGAGTTCCACTAAGTTAAAAGAAGATTATAATAGGATTATTTGCTCTATTGAGTGTAATCAAATGGCCTGCTATTTTATACTTCCACCACATATAGACCGTTCCTTGGTTTGGTACTTTGCTTTACAAAAAAAAACCTGCCATTGTACAAAAAATAAAATCTTTGCTGTATGCTAAAGTAGTGGTGAACAGGAATGAAATGTATTTATGGCATTACTGCATTAGGTTAACTAAATTTTGTCGAGCGATGGTTCTTTGCCCTGTCTCCTTATCTTTGCTTTTAATTACTCCTTCTTCATCATATTATCCATCACTTTAGGAGTTTTAGTTTGTCTCAAAACATCGGTCACTTAGAAAATCAAGAAAGCAATATTTTACACATACCTTTTGTAGATAAAAATATTCCCATTATTTTTAAAGCTTTTAAATAATCCTTTTTACATACTTGTAGGGATCATTAATAAGATAGATGCTCTAGGAATCTTTTGACTGACCTATTAATACACTCCAATGAAAACTTCTGAAAATAAAATTTACTATTCAAAAAATATCTGGCTACTATCAATGATCTTGTAAACAATTGGGGAAGAAGATGATGCACTTGAATCAATTAGACACATTTGGTGGAAAATTAATTTTTTCTTCTGTTTGGGACTTAACTCTTAATCCCTCTCAAAGAAACCCTGGTTACCAAGAAACTGATGTAGCAATTCATTTATTGTCTGGATCATGCTCTCATGTGACAAGATCTTAAGGTAAGTTTGAAGAATTGGTATGCAAGGTTGTAAAACTCGAGTTCACTAGTAGACTCCTGTGAGTTTTTGGTTCTAGGTAGAGAGAACACGTTAATTCACAGTCAAACTTGGATAAACTCATGTAAACTCGCATAAACTTTTGAGTCCAAAAGTGAGTTAGTGAGTTTGACATCAAATGTAACTTTTGCCGCCCAATGATTAGTGTTTTACTATGTGGCTCAAATGATTTGAAGAAATTAAATCTTTTTGAAATGTTTTTACTTTAGTAACTTATGCTTTTATGAATTTATGAATGATTTAGTCATTCATGTAGTTTGGTCTTATTTAGTAATAATGTACTATCACTTTATCATCGTGGTTTGCTAATTTGATTTATTGTAGAGTTGAGATATTGAATTATTGTTGTCTTAAGAGAATTATGTTATGCATATATATCATTAATAGGTTTATTATTATTATTTTTTATAATAGGTAAACTCTTAAGTCGAATCTACAAATGGTTCCTTGAAATTGTAAAAGACACAGAAAAATGTCATTTTCTAATTTGTTTTCTGAAGTATAAAACAATTAACAAATGAGATATAAACATAAAATCGTAATTGATGCCACTAATGTGTTATTACTATGTTTGCATGAAAAAATATTATGATTATCTGTTCAGGCCATCATGAAATTTTTTATATAATGTCTATTATTAAGCTTGATTGAGTATTACTTGACATTATAAGCATAGAATGAATATCATGTTAAAGGTGTTGGATTTGGAAAAAGATACAAAGTAACACGTTACCAATAAAAAGTACATAATGTGTCAAATAGTTAATAAATTTACTAGTACTATATCACTTTAAGAAACGGTTTATTAGGATTTTCCTTTATCTAAACAAAAAAAAGTATTGATTATTAATCTTTTTTCATCAACTTATCATGGATTATTGGGTTCTATAATTTAATGCCTGTGGCTAATTGTATAAATTAAATCTTACATGTATCAGTACACTCACTAACAAGAGTACAAAGTAAGATGAAGGGTCAATTAAGTAGTTAAAAAGACCAAGGTTATCAAATTGAGATTCAAATCGTGAATGACTGAGCTAATTTTTAATCGTGATTAAAAGATTAAGAGAAAATCAAAAATTTCTTCCAATATTATATAGATGAGATATGGTGTTCAGTGTTATAATTTTATACTAGAAATAGATTAAACAACTTAACCATAAGTCTTTCAGAATAAAATTATTAGTTTTATCTGAGATTATGAGCCTTTATTTTAGAAGAGTGGAAATGAAGCAATGGAATATCAAAATAGAGGGCATGCATTGAATGAGTTGGTGACAAAAAGTAGTAGACTAATCAAATATGATAATTTGCGAAGTGCTCCTTAAATTCGTTTTCATTTAACAATTTTAGCTTGTATGACTTTTCAATTTTTTCATGAGAATTGGTGAAAGAAAAGTTAAAAAAAGAAAAAAATTAATGATTTGTTGAATCATGTAATTCGTATCGATGATACAAAATTGCACAGATTTGTTCATGTATCGTAAGATGCAAAGTCATTTGAGATTCATCTTATGATCTGAATCAACAGGTAGCTGAATTGTATCAAATTCTGAGATTGTGAGATTCGAATTGTATTGAATCATAGGATTCAAATTGTGAGTCGTTAAATTCTAATAACTAAGGAAAAAACATTTGTAAGATTGAAGTTAGAGTGAGATGAAATCCTTGGTGTAATGGCTTACCAAAATTGCATTGATTATCTCTGGCATTAATCAAGGAAGTCAAAACTACACACTGTTATGATTTTTGCATTCTGCTTCGATCCTGATCAAACTTGAGCTCGTTTTTGTGAGATTGCACAGGGTTGATGTGCTGGATTGTTAAATCAATAGGATCTGGCGATGTTACCTTGCTGGCTGAGTGGCCTATTTCTGAAACTTAAAACCCAAAAGCCCTCTCAAAATGTAAAGAACCAAATCCTAGGATGGCTTCTCCCATTCATTTGACCTTTTGCCTAAAACTCAGCTTCAATTGTGGACTGTAGGGGCTTGATTTGGAGATTTGATATGATCCATGAGTGCTTCTGATTGAGTCTTGCTGTTCAATTTGTGGATGCTTCTATCTGCTATTTGTAGTTTACTAAGACAGTATTTAGTTTCTCAACTGAAAATGCAGTCAGCTTGGGAGCAGTGCATGTGATGGTTTCCTTATGCGTCTTGGCTGGTCAGCACATGGGTGTGTGTGGCTGTGTCTCTGGTTGGACTGCTGTTGGTATTTTGGGTGGTCTATGATGGTTTTTCTAATGTGGGAAGATGTTATGTTTGTGTAGTATAGCAGTGATTCAGCGGATGTGCTGTGTTATGTTATGTTGTCAAAAAAACTTATTTCTAATATTATGAGGTGCCACCTTACTTGAGTTATGACTTGTAACTTTCTTATGCATTTCTATTGAAATTTAATCTATAGTGATGTGATTTTTTTCCTGGTCATGTTAGTATAAACAACTTTAGTATTGTTTGAATAATGTACTATATCCCATAGGAAATATAGTAGATCTTTTAGGTAAGTCTATCTTTCACTTATAAATAAAGGGATTGATTCAAATCCTGATGAAGTAAAAAACCTCTGTCCATAATATAAAACATACCAGGGTTGAGTTTCTGGCTTTACTTCCTTGGCTAACCTTACATAAGTATGCCTAATAATCCTTGAAAGCAAGGCCAAAAAAATTGACCATCTTCTGTGAAATCTGTATTATCTTTTGCAAAATGTTATGCAAGTTTCTAGGTCACACAAATAGAACAATATAGCAAACCTTTGCCATGACAAATACATCCAAGTATGCTGGTAAATCAGTATATTAGTTCAATTGCATAAAATTTTATGTAACTTTTTAAACCTAGCTGTATTACAAGCATGGAAAACTAGCTGCATTACCTTTTGACAATGAGCATCAGCTTCTTCAAAGGAAGTTCCAAAAAATGAGTTCTTTAGTCTTCCACTGGGCCTCATTGCCAGTGATGTATGTAGATTTTTTGTACTTTGTTAGGGTAACATATTTCTATCAACCCTCATACAATATTTGGTAGCTTGTGATTTGTTATGCTTAAGAAACACAGATGAATCTATCTGATGTAATAACTACTGACTTTCTTTTTGGTTTCCTACATTTGTTTTAATTCACTATAATTAGTTTTTCTGGGTTCAAAGGCAGTGTTTCCATTAAAACAGAAACACATCAAACAGTTGGTACATCTTTTAGAAGTTAGAGCTTGTGTGCAAGAATCATTGTTAATCATACTACTTATAACATTTATTATGATTATTATTATTTCGGGTTAACCCTTTTTCTTACCAAAATCTCTCTTAGACCAAACATAAGCTGTTTAGAATTAAAAAAATAAGCTAAGTTCCATTACACACTTATATTTGACTAAACATTGTTGGTCTAGTTGTATCTTCTGCACAATATGATAGGTCTATTGCGTGTTTATCATTTCAGGACAGCCAAAACGACACCTTCTTACAACAGGCTGGAGTGTATTTGTTAGTGCCAAACGACTAGTAGCTGGAGATTCTGTGCTTTTCATATGGTGTTTATTTTGTTTTATCTTCTATGCTACCTTTTCTTCCCCTTGGATGCTGCAAACTGCTTGTTTATTGTTTTTACATCATTTTTAGGAATGAAAAGAATCAGCTTCTTTTGGGAATACGTCGTGCCAATCGACCACAAACTGTCATGCCATCCTCAGTTCTATCTAGTGATAGTATGCACATTGGGCTTCTTGCAGCTGCTGCTCATGCTGCAGCAACTAATAGCTGCTTTACAGTGTTCTATAACCCAAGGTTGTATTTACTATCTACATTTCCATTTCTGAATCTGATACTTATTTATTAGAAATTATAATACTTGTTTTAACACCTACCTACATCATGGACAGGGCTAGTCCATCTGAATTTGTCATACCGCTTTCAAAATATATCAAAGCTGTGTACCATACGCGTGTTTCTGTTGGTATGCGTTTCAGGATGCTTTTTGAGACTGAAGAATCAAGTGTCCGCAGGTATTTGTAGCCATTTTTTTTTTTCTTAAAGATATGTTACTTTTTTTTTTCTTAAAATTTTGGACATTTTTCTTGCAACTCTTAGATCAGATAGTTGTATTTTGCAAGGGCTAAACGTAGTTATAAATGTGTATGACAGAAGATGTGCCTTTTAAAATAGCTTACTTATAACAAGGTTGATATGGCATCTGCATCTATTGTGTAAGGAGGCAAGTTTATTGATAACTGGATTTATGGTTATAAAATAGTTATACAAGGCTCCAGAGTGATTTGGAAATAGTCAGTTGCTTAGTTTTTTTAAACAGCTTTAAATTTTGGGGTTTAAGAGAAAAGAGTTAGCAATTACAATCTGATGGCAGTGGAATCAACGGCTAAGTGCTATTCTCTGGTTGTCTGGTATTGTACTTTTGCCTGTGCTTAAATGCTTTGATTGAAATGTGAACCCCCCCCCACCCCCCAAACACAATGTTTTTAAGGTTTCAATCTAGCAGTGGAAATTGAGGTAAAAATATTATTCTGAGTGTGGTGCAAGCCACCTATGTACTATTTTTCCTTTACTTATGCAAAAGCTACCTTTGTACTATTTTTCCTTTACTTCTGCACAAGCCACCTTTGTTTTGCAGGTACATGGGTACAATAACTGGCATAAGTGACCTGGATCCTGTTCGTTGGCCGAATTCTCATTGGCGATCTGTTAAGGTAAAGTCATCACAATGTAATACATGTGATTGGCTAGCAGTTTATATGAAAATGGTCCTTTCTAATTATAAACATACTTACATAGGACTATTAAGAGGGTGAACCTTAGTACAACGGTAAGGTTGCTGTCATGTGAGCATGGGAACTAGTTGTGAAATAACCTCTCTAGCTTTCTGCCCATGGTAAAAATGCATGCATTTAACACTCCATAATGGCTATAAGTCTATAACCAACATGGGTGACAACCTAATGCATTTGGCTTCCTTTTATTTTTTCCTTGCTGTTACATGTGTTTTGTGGATTGTGCATAAGGAGGAAGATCTTCTCAGTTGTAACTTGTAACCATGTTTTATAAATAACCTTTTCTAGACCATAATTAATTTATCCTGTTTCATATAATTTATTTTGTATTCCTCTTGCTTCATTAGCCATATAGTTTGTTGCCTTCTTGATCAACTAGTTATTTTTTGTTGATGTAACATGTAAAACAGGAGACCTTATGATAATCATAATTTCAAATTTGATATCAGCCTATCAGCTTCATCCCCTTGCCTAAAAAGGCTCACATGGTCACACCCCTGCAATGTGCTGCAGCATTTTGATTTTGCCACATATTTATTATTAAAAGCAGCTCTTAGTATGGCATCTGTTAAGAGTCTTCTTTTCTTTTCTTTACCTTGTTTTTGCATCTGTTATGGATAGGTTGGTTGGGACGAATCAACCGCTGGAGAGAGACAGCCACGGGTATCATTATGGGAAATTGAGCCTTTAACAACGTTTCCAATGTATCCATCTCTATTTCCCCTCAGATTGAAACGACCCTGGCATCCGGGCACCTCTTCTTTTCATGGTACATGCCTGTCTATCAATACCATTTTTTTTTCACTACTTATCTTCCATGTGACACATCATAGAATCAATGTTGTGACAACTCTAATGCTATTGATTGGATGAAACTCATGAAAGAAGAAATTTTTATTTTTAAAATTTAAAGCGAAGGCATAATTTGAGAGCATTTTGCTATTATATTTTTATTCACATTTCTCCCTTTCACCATCCAAAAAGGGAAAATGTCAGGTTTTCAAATATCCCCCTCCCCCAATTTTATTTCTCATTATCCAATAATGCTAACATAAGGGTGATGTTTAAGGAAACAGAAGTAAAAAAAGGTTTTATTTGAAAACAACGTATTTATTACATTGAAAACACAAAAATCATCTAGTACTTTCTTTTTTAAGTAATTGAAAGTATTTAATAAGGTATATGTAATACTCTTTAACCAGGGTCCTTAGGCAACACAATTTTTTTTTTTATAAAATTAATAAAATTGGATATTAAAGGCTTGTTAAGGTAAATCTAGTTAGCCACATAAGATTTCTACGACTTGAATTCCTATTTCATCCATTTTTCATGTCCAAAATAATAGGGATTGGTTCTTTTTTTGTATTCATCTATATTTTTTTCTCTAGTGTCTCCTACTCCCTCCTTATAATAAGTGGACATGGTGGTTTTGAGGGCACTTCTTTTGTCTTCTTTCTTTACAAAGGATCTTGTTACAGATGGCAGAGATGAAGCAACTAATGGGCTTATGTGGCTGAGGGGTGGACCTGGAGACCAAGCTCTCAATTCCCTGAATTTTCAAGGTTCTGGTTTGTTGCCATGGATGCAGCAGAGAATGGATCCAACTTTACTTGCAAATGATCATAATCAGCACTACCAAGCCATGTTTGCATCTGGTTTGCAGAACTTAGGGAGTGGAGATTTAATGAGACAACAAATAATGAATTTTCAACAGCCTTTCAATTATCTTCAACAATCAGGAAACCCCAATCCTCCTTTGCAGCTTCAGCAACCGCAAGCAATTCAGCAATCCGTATCTTCTAATAATATTCTACAGCCACAAGCCCAAGTAATGGCAGAGAACCTGTCTCAGCACCTCCTTCAGAAATCACACAACAATCGAGAAGACCAAACACAGCAGCAGCAGCAGCAGCGGCACACTTATCAAGATACAGTTTTACTTCAAAGTGATCAGCTCCATCAGAGGCAACACTCTGGTCTACCTTCACCGTCATATTCAAAACCAGATTTCTTAGATTCAAGCATGAAGTTCCCTGCTTCAGTTTCACCAGGACAAAACATTCTTGGTTCACTTTGTCCTGAAGGGAGTGGTAATCTCTTGAATTTATCCAGAAGTGGTCAGTCCATGCTGACTGAACAGTTACCTCAACAATCATGGGCCCCAAAATTCACACCGTTGCAGGTTAATGCTTTTGGCAACTCAATGCAACATGTGCAGTATTCTGGAAAAGATACCGCAATGGTGCCACCACATTGTAACTCGGACACCCAAAATCCTATTCTATTTGGGGTCAACATCGATTCATCTGGTCTTCTGCTCCCTACGACTGTCCCGCGTTATACTACTGCATCAGCGGATAGTGATGCATCAGCAATGCCATTAGGAGAGTCTGGATTCCAGTCTCCTTTATATCCTTGTGGTCAAGATTCATCAGAGTTGGTGCAAAGTGCAGGGCAAGTTGACCCTCAAAACCAGACACGAACATTCGTCAAGGTTTGAGTCATAAATATTAGTCTTTGCAAAATGAAGCCTTTCTCTTACTTAAATATTCTTGTTTAATCATCTTTTCACAGGTTTACAAATCAGGGTCAGTTGGGCGCTCACTTGACATCTCCCGGTTCAGCAGTTATCATGAGCTGCGGGAGGAGTTGGCACAGATGTTTGGTATTGAGGGGAAATTAGAAGACCCTCTTAGATCAGGCTGGCAGCTTGTATTCGTCGACAGGGAGAACGATGTTCTTCTCCTTGGAGACGATCCGTGGGAGTAAGTTCAACTTCAACTTACAATATAAAGTCTTGTTAAATCAACTTGTGATCTAATAAATACATTTGGCATTCTATCTCCAAACCTTCAAATAAGTAAACATGCTATACTTGTTCATTTTACTTGGCTAAGTTTTGCTGACATTTGTTTGTTTCTTTTTGGTGCGTGGATTTCCTGCATAACCTTTTTGTAGATCATTTGTCAATAATGTATGGTATATCAAAATACTTTCACCTGAAGATATCCATAAAATGGGAGAACAAGCCCTGGAATCCCTTGGTCCAAGTCCAGGACAGAGGCTGAATAGCACTGGTGCAGATTCTCATGAAATTGTTTCAGGACTACCATCAATTGGCTCCCTTGAATACTGAGAGAATTTTAACATGTATTTTTCTCTCAGGTCCTACGGTTAAGAAGACTATTACATATCCACATGTTTAGTACTTCTGTTTGAACACTACTTTTCGACCTTGCATATCTGAATCAATATATACTGTATTGTCTGTTTCACTTTCAAAAACATCGTTATTATTTCGTAGAGGATTGTTGAGATTTTCAGGACAAAAAATCTATATTATATATATGATGAGAAAGAAACCTAGGACAAACTTTTGTGCCAATTTGTAACTTGTGCTCTGAAAGCTAGAAATAGTGTTACTACTACTTGTAGCATCTGATTAACCCCTTGCACGACTTGTACAGTAGAAAAAATCTAGAGAAGGCCCCATATTTTCATCTTTTTTGACGGCTTTGCTTCCCTGTTCGGTGGTCAAAACATCACCTCATTGTAGGACTAACTTTACCACTTTTAGTTAAGTTTGTAACTACCTTTGAGAATATTAAAATAATTTCTAAAAGGATCATTTTCTTCCTTGATTTTTTTTTTCAGAAGGTTCAATTTGGTACTTCATGTTTTTAATTTGTTAAGTTTGTACACACGAGGGATCAAAATGTACCTTTTTTAAAAAAATATTAAGAACAAAAATGATCCTTTTACAAAACACGGGAATATGTTTTTGTTACATGTTTAGCAATTTGCGATAACGACTAATTTGAAATTATTCCAGAAAGTTACGAACTAAAATTAAGCTTTTAAATCATAAAGAATGAAACTGAAAAAAACTAAAGCAAAAAAGATCAAATATGTATTTTAGTTATAATTTTTTAACGTGTAAAACGTCATTTAGTAGTATTTTAAGGTATAAAACAATAAGCAAATGAAATGAAGATCATAAAAAAAACTAATTGTTGTGACTAACATTTTATTGTTACATTTACACAATAATACTATTGTACTCTATTTTATTAATAACCCCCCGAATTTTTTGGATCCTCGTGTCATTTATGAATTAGGTCCTACAGTAAGAGGTTTTGTATCTTTCCTATAATTTAGTTTTGAATTATATTTGAATCATCTAAAATTTTAGAAACGGATGTTATGTCGGTGATATATATCAGAAATTCCATTGATAACTTCAGATATGGGCATTCCAATTATTAGTGCTTCATACACACTACGCATTAAAAAAAAAAGACGCACATCGATCCACACATGTTTGGTATAGATAAATATCAAGATTTTGTCCTATGACAAAAAATATCCTCACTCAATCTAGCAACCAAATAATAGATAGATGACCTGACTTTTGTGTAGTAAAATTTTGTAAAACCAGTATTCATTTTATTGTGTTTCCATTTATATAAGATCTAGCTAGGAACTAAATCATAGATAGATGTATTGTCTCCATTTTAGTTGCTTACATAATTGGAGTCCTAGTCTGCATCATGGCATTACTTTCCTCACTAACTAAATGTAAAATTTATTCAACCAAAGGATATCTATAATTAACAACTTAACTTCTTAAGCATCTTCAATGAAAATACTTTCTTAAGTTCTTAACACATGAGTATCACTTTATTTTATTTTTATAAAATTTAAATTAATTTTCTCTCCTATATTACTATAACATTTCGTTTTCTCAGAGATTTTGAAAGAGATAATTGAGGGAGAAAGGGAAATAAGGTCTGTTCTCTAAGCCTAAAGTGACCAGTTCCACTGTTTGGAGTCTCTTTTACAAGTGAAGGAAATAGATTTCACAACAAAAAAAGTGTCTCTTTTGCAGACACCTCTTAGAGGAGGGGCTCTTAATGACAATTTCGCAGTTCCTGGCACAAAGTTTTCAATTAATGGTTGTTGGTCACCTCAAGACAAATCTAATTGGACAAACTTTACTTGTACTGTTAGAAACCTTAGGATTAATCTAATGGTCCTAACTTTCTTTATGAAGATTTCTTGCCAAAGATAGAAAACATAAAATATAATACGCTTAGTTGTATTTTTGTCTCTCAAGTATTGTAATTATACACTTTTGGTTTTCTGGTTCCAATTGTGTAAACTAAGATATTTTATGTATCACAATTACATGAGTTTGGTTCCTATTATCTTTTATGAAATATTTAACAAATTTTACTATAATAACACTAGATGATGACATGACGGTTAACATGTTTTTTAATACATATTGTTGGTATGACTTAATTGGACTTTTAGTCTATTGTGATTAGGAAAATTAGTGATGCAATTTAGTTTGATTTTTGAAAAAATAATTTGAATCAAACATACAAATAATGTGATTTAGTATTTAATTTGGCTTAATCTGAATGCAATATCGAATTCAAACCCATTTTTTGTAACTTGATTTAGATCGGTTTAATAATTCATTAATTTTTTTAGTTTATTTTTGTATGAGTTTCATTTTTTTAATTAAACAAATAGTAAAACAGATTGTTACAATGTAAAATCTAATAGTTAATTGAGTCATGATCAACTCTTCAAAATGATATTTACATAAATTACAAGGATTTGGTCATAAAAAAAATCGCATATGAAACAACTAAATTACAAAAGTCTTAAAAAAGTACATTACAAGTTATTAATAGTAAATTATTAATGCACTATTAATATTATAAACTAATAATCTAGCCTAACTAAGAAAATTCCAATACATAAAAAGCATACATGTTTTTATTGGCAGTAAAGAGCATACATGTTGTGATGTAAGTTATTTCGGTTCATTGATTCGGTTTTTACAATAGGAACCAAAATCTGAACCAAATCGCAGTAAAGAGCATACATGTTTTTATTGGCATTTTGATTTAATCAATTTTGCTAGTTAGATTTCGTGGTTGAAAATGACCTAGTTCAGTTTTGATTGAGCACCTCTCCTTAAGATTTGTTAAATTTTCATTTTTTTTTGGATAGGTTAATTTTCATGTAATCATTAACTGTAACATAAACAAAATCTATGAAACATTTAATGGAAGATTGACAAAAGAGACCAAAATTGCATAATTGATATATAGAAGAATTAAGCGAAATTAAAATCTAGAATACTAAAATTACATAATTACCATACATAATTGACCAAAACTACAACTAAATCCATAAAATAAACTAAATTATACTTATTAGCATGATTTTTAAATCAACATAGGATAAGATGCTTAATTACTAATACAAAGGAGAAGTGAAGTGATAGATTGAGCACAAACACAATTGATCAACATGAACAAAAGAACAAGTAAAACTTTAAACTATAAAGAGAGACACAAGGCGCATTTGTGTTGAATAATTCAATTATCACTACTAAAAAACTTGTTTTTTACGATGCACATTCTAAGACGGTTATACGAAAATCATTTTAGAATGTGACGCGGTGACATTTTTGTAACTAAGATCACTATATTTTGTTTTTACGACATATATTCTAAGACGGTTATGAAAAACCGTTTTAGAATGTGACACGGTGACAAGAAGGAACTTAAACTTAAACTACGACGGATTTCAAGAAGGAACCGCCTTCTTATTGGTTCCTTACTAACCCTATTTGTTATCGTTCATCTCTCAACCACTCCACCCCCTGTCGCACCCAACTCCTCCCCTCCAAACCCTAAAGCATGTATCACTCCCTTTCTCAGTCACTCACACGACGCCACCACACACCTCAAAGACCCCATCGTCGATTGTCCAGCTGCTCCTTCCTCCTCGAGAACTGCGACTTCCTCATGCTCATCACCACCTCCGTCGCCGTCCTCATCGGCTGCATTGTCGTCTTCATCTGGCGCAGACCCTCCTCCCCCAAGGTCAAGCCTCTCGAGCCTCCTAAACACGTCATCGAGAAGCTTCCCGAAATCGACGTTGACGATGACACCAAAAAGGTCACCATCCTCTTCGGCACTCAAACTGGCACCGCCAAAGTATCTAATAATAATAATATGTTATTATTAGATACTTTTGTGTCACTATTTTTATTTTGCTATTGTGTTTTATTGCATTAATTTTTTTTCTTTAATTTATCATAGTGTGCATTGATGTGTGTTGTAGTAGTATAAATAAATTTCCTTATATACATAGAAAAAAAAGTTACAAATATTGCAATCATAAAAGACAAAGAAAAAAAGTTACAAAATGTTTGCCAAAATTTCTCGATTCTTGATGTTGTAATTAGTTCTTTAATTAATTATTTTTAAATTAGAGTAAATAATCATTTTTGTCTCTGAATGTGTAGAACGCTGACAAATATTTCCCCGAAAGATGAAAATTCAAATTTTAGTCCCTTAAAGTGAAAAAAGTACGACAAATTCATCAATTTGTTAACTTTCATATGTTGCCGTTAATGAAAGACTCTACGTAGTACAGAGGGACAAAAATATCACAAAAATGATTGTCAACATGATCATATTTGAATAGCTCTCCAAAAGTGAGTCATAAAGACATATTTGTCATGTAAAATTTTAATTTTTTACCTCTATGCTTATTTTCTTTGTCTTTTTTTCTTCTTGCATTCTCAGAACACACTCTGTCTCAGGAAGGATTCTCAGAATGCACTCTCTCTGAGGAAGATTAGGGTTGGTTGGAAAAACTTGTATACGTAATGTTAAGCTTGTTTGATGTTGTTAATGGTTACCTGTATACAGGTAAAGTTACATTCAACTCCCTCCAATATCTGTTGTTTTTATTTTTGCAGTTGGTATTTATGTGGCATGTTCTTTACAAACCATTATATTATTTGGATATTATATCACCTGCGAAAATTGTCTTGCTACCTTATATAAAACATTGAATTGCCCCTATAGCTTGACTTCTGTTATCAAAATAACGTGGCAACAGTCAGGTCTGTGCAATATGATTCGGACCCAAATGACTTTTCCTTACCTTAACCATCCTATTCTCAGTTGAGTAGATCAACTCAACACTGATGTGTTCTTGCTTGTTAATAAAGTGCATGCACCTTTCTATGGTGTGCAAAATGAAAGATTGAAAGGGTCTTTGAGAGTAGGGGTTAACCAAAATGAAAGAGAAGTGCAAATATTTTTTTTTTCTTTCTATAAGACTACTATATTTGTAGGAATTTTCTAATCTTTTATTTTATTATTATTTATTCTTTATGTCAAGGTAAAAAATTATAAAACATTAGAATAAATACTTAAATTTATTGTCGGCTTCTTATCTAAGAATCCTTCAATCATGTTTGTGGATGATTTTATAATTCTTTTTCAGCCAAAGTTTTTATTTTATTTTTCAACAAAACTTTGTAACTTTTCAAATGAGAAAAAAAAATTATGTGACTTGATATATCGGGATCATATTCCCTAATTTATTTTGGTGATAATATTACCTTATTTAATATTCTAATGAGCTAGCTTAATTTAATCACATAAAATAAAATCTATTAATAAAAAATAATTAATATAACTATTTTTGAATATAAATCCACATTAATTATTAAAATATAAAATTCAAGAATCTCTCACTATACATAATAACAATTATATCACAATTTCTTTAACTATGCATCCATATACTATTCATCGTTAGATTTTCACTTTAACAATAACAATATGAACCATCTCATGTAATATTATATATATAATAATGTTTCAATTTGAATAAATGCAAAAAACATAGTTGTGGTTAATCGAGAAATCTTCAATTTTTACAAATAAAAAATATATATTTATGCGTAATTAATAATATTGATAATCAGCAAAATACACATGTTAGTCGTCAATCAAAACAATTGAGGAGATTTTCTTTTTCAAATTGGTATATAAAATAAGATTTTTGTAATTGGATCTCATGCCACATGTTACTCCCTGGTATGACTGTTTTTATTTTAAAAATCATACTAAATGATATGCCAATCTTTATATTATAAATTAAAATATTTTTTAAAACAAATTTAAATATTGATTCTTCAATGTGTTTTGCAAATTTTTTTCGTGGTGGCCTGTGGAGAGGGAAAAAACGAAAATAATAAGTTTGGAAGAAGGAAAGAAATCGTATCATATATTATATAAAATAAAATTGATAAGGATTGTCAATAAAAATATCATGCTTTAATAAAAGGATGTCCCACCTTTTTTTATTCCAAATTTAAAATGCTTAATTGATTCTACATAATTATATTTGATTGATTTAATCAATATCAATTTAATATTTAATAATTTCAAATATGTATTTATTTTAAAATATATCTATATTTTGATTGAATCATTTATATTATTTTGTGAATATGTGACAAAGTTATTTAAATAAAATATCTTGAGATTAACGCTATATAGAAAAATAAAATAGAAAATGTAAAAAAAATATCGAGGTACTATATTATGAGCATTTGCTGCAATCACATTCAATTATCTTATATTATTTTTATTAATAAATAAGTTCTATATTATGAACACTTGAATTATTTTTAATTTTTTTCAACAATATAAGAAATTTTAATAATTCTAAAAATTTATCCCTCCAAAGTTATGCATGCATGGCATGTATACTATCTAGTTATATTAGTAGTGTACAGTGCTCTATTGTTTTTTTGGGTCATTTTTGTTTAGATGTTGATGGGTCCATTGTTGCTTCCTACACTACCACATTTTGCTTCCTGCACCCATTGCTGTATGAAAAGTCTCATTCTTAATACAATGGGGTGCAAGAAGTAAAATATAGAGGTGCATGAAGTTTCGCTTTGATTGGTATGTTATGGGTCATTTATGGATTTGATACTGAGAACACAACTATAATTAGTAATTTATTGTTTTAGGATTTGAAATTTGTCATGAAAGAGAGGAATGTTTCAAGTTTAAAAGTATATATGTAATAATAGTGATAAAAAAATTGTAAAAAGAAAGATAGGACGAGTAAAAGAAGTGCACAAAATGAGTTACAAAGATATTAGAAGCTAGCGTGGGTACTTAAAGAAATTGATAAGAGTAATTTTAGGAAAAGTTAGAAAATAGAGATGCATGTTAGGAGAGTTAATTAGAGTGAATATGAGGAAGAGCGGGGACTAATATCTTTGAAGTATAGTCCAATTGGTAATAGGTTCTGACTCCTTGATCAATGTTGTTGTTAAAGCATTCTGAATGAGAAAAGTATGATTTGGAGAAGAGATGTCAGTGAAGGTCACTGTTAAATTTTATTTTCTATGTTGAATTTATTGTTAACTTGTTTTAGTAGCCATTTGTTCTTTGGTTTTTGAGATTGTTTTGGAAATAGATGAAATAAGGTAGGTTGTGTCAGGCCTTAGGCTATATTAGGACATAGGTTGTGTTTGGCATTAGGTTTGAGAATTGATATTGATAGCTCTAAAATACCATAATTTCATTTTATTTCTTTCCTTTCATAGTGACACCCACCCCCACCCTTTCTTCTTTTTTCCTCTATAAGTGTCTTCATTCCTTCCTTTCTTCCCTCCTTCCCTCATATATTCCTCCCTTTTCTAGGTATTTGTTTTCACTTCATGGCACAATAGAATCACAGTTCATTTATGCATTCTGCACAGTCAAATCATGATTCTATTTTATATTATGTAATAAAATCATGTCTTTTTTATACAGTTTTAATTGACCCACACTTGTACAACAAAATATTCCATTATGCATTTTTTCCTTACACTTGGTTATACAATAGAAATACACTTTTATTATACTAGTGAGATGCAAAAAATATTTATATAACAGAATTGTAATTTTATTATACAAATATTTTTTGCACTCCACTAATATAACAAAAATATATTTCTGTTATGGATTGTTATGATTGAGGAAGAATATCTTTAGAATTTGATAATGTTGGTAGGGTCAAAAACAATGTTGCTGAACCCAATAGCAACTCCCCTTGGGTTGTATTAGGGGACATGCTAGGTGCACCCAACAACATT
>NC_016089.4:44263124-44335376 GCF_000004515.6 Glycine max | reverse complement strand
TCACTGTGTATTATGCATTGCTCTGCTGTCCACTCCTTTCTTTAACCCTTTGCTACCTTTTTGTTTCCTCTTTGGCTCTTTTCTTTTATTATAATTATTATTATTATTATTATTATTATTATCTCCAACTTCGACAATAAAGAAAAAGAGCTCACTTTCCTGAATCTTGAGCCTTTCTTACTTTAATTTTGAACTCCTTAATGAAGCATGTGCTTTCACTCCTCAACCCACCCGAAAATGCCCTTCAATTTCATGCAATTTCTTTTGGCTGTTGAGCTTCCATGCTCCAATCTAAAGCTACACAGATATAGATTCTCCATGCTTTGTTAAGAAGTACTTGAGAATTTGAAGCACAGTTAAAGCACCAACTTGCTTAGCTTCTTCACCGAGAATGCATCTTGGCCTGTGGTTTAAAGCTCTGAGCTGTTCCATGAATCCTCGTGCTTCATCTTTGCTTCCTTTCGGGTGATTACTCATTGAAAAATCTTACCTTTACTTGTTCCTGCATGCCAACTTGTGCTTGTAACTTAGCTTGCAGATCTGGGGTGTTTTGTTTCAGTGGTTTTCATTAATGCTTGCTTTTGGGTTTGAAACTCCCAAAAGGGTTCCACATTGTGGGTTTGGTTTCCAAGGATGTGCTTCAAAGGGGACTTTGGGGTTTCTTTCTGGTGCTAGTGTTTGGTGTTTTTCCTCTTGATGTGAAGTGCTGCTTCTTAATGATTGGAACAATTGGGGTGTTTTGTTTTTATTTTATGAAAGATGATTTGATGAAAGTTTAGTTGTCGAACAACTTTGACCTTCCTAATACATTAAATGTGGTATGTGAACGAAATTTGGGTTCTTAACTCATTCATTCTAATCAATGTAGAAATTCTGGTAGTTACAATTTCGTGTAGGAAAAAATCAGGAAGGAAGCTTACATTTGTTTCTGGTTGGCAAGCAAATGTGTTTCTAAGAATTAACTGCAGAAATGTTAGTTCAAGTCATAAAGTCACAAGAAAGCTAAACTACCTACTCCAACGACTTAATTTGACAGTTAAGGTTGTTTGTAGTTCTTTTACTTTCCTCTTCATCTGAAATCTTAGGATTCTTTTTCTTCTTGTGTTCATCATCTTGGCTTTGTACTTGGACCTTTTATAGAAAAGCTTCTGTCTCTCAAAAATGGTTAATGTTTCAGCCAGTTGACTAATAACTTATGCTGGCATATTAAAGAGGAATTAGTCATTTGATGGACCAAACATTTTCCTTTTCCTTTCCCTTTCTGACCAAGCTGTGCCGTCTTAGCATAAACCTTTTGATAGTCATCTTCTTCACTGCTTATTTCTCTTTCTAATTGATTTGCAGCCATGATTTAGGTATGGACATAGTTAGTTTCAACTGTAACCTGAATATTCTCCCTGTTGGTATAGTTGTCATTTGATATATTTTAATCTCCACTTGTTGAAAACTGAAAATGATGCAATTGTTTTCATTCAACTTCATGTAATATATTTTTTTATTTTATTTTGTCACTTATCCTCTTAGTTACTCTAAACAAGGATTGTGATTGATGTAGATAACCTGCTCCAAGAGGCATGTTTTCATTAGATTCCTGTTGTTCTGTTGTCGGTAATTGTCACTCTGCAAAGTTGAAGCTACATGAGGCATTTTTAAAACATTAAGTATGTTTCTGTATATTAAATATTTTTTTTACCTCAAAAAGTTTATTCCTCCATTATATCTTTGATGGTAATGAAAATCTTACCGTAAGCAATAAGAGATTGCAAAAAAATTTCAGGGCTTGCAACTGCCTATATGTTTCTTGGATGATTCAGATGTACCTTTTATAAACTAGAATTATTCTACAAATACCTTTAGAAATGTTGTCATTATAATTGATATAGTGCTTAGTGCTTGCTTTGTCATGCTACTGTATTCTCACTTTGATTTGTGCCCATGGTGCTAATCCAGGAAAATATGAAGGATGGCAGAGGTTACTTTGAATTCAAGTGTCAATATCTTATACCATACAACCAAAAAAATATCCATGAAGTTCTACTCCTCCCAAGTGCATCGTTTCCTTTTCATCATTGTTATTCTTTTCCCCCTGGCTATTGCTGACTTAAGTTCTGACAAGCAAGCCCTTCTGGATTTTGCTGCTGCTGTCCCCCATCGCCGTAACCTTAAGTGGAATCCAGCTACCCCAATCTGTTCATCTTGGGTAGGCATCACTTGCAATCCAAATGGCACTCGTGTTGTTTCTGTCCGGCTCCCTGGAATTGGACTAGTTGGCACCATCCCTGCCAATACACTTGGCAAGATTGACTCACTCAGAAATATCAGCCTCCGAGCCAACTTACTCAGTGGAAGTCTTCCTCCTGATATTACGTCTCTTCCTTCTCTACAATATCTCTACCTTCAGCATAATAACCTTTCTGGTAGCGTACCTACCTCGTTGTCCACCCGCCTCAATGTACTTGATTTGTCATACAATTCCTTCAGTGGTGCTATTCCAAAGACATTACAAAACATAACACAACTAATTAAGTTGAACCTCCAGAACAACTCCCTATCTGGACAGATACCAAATCTCAATGTCACTAAGCTCAGGCACTTGAATTTAAGCTACAACCATTTGAATGGCTCTATCCCTGATGCTCTTCAGATTTTCCCGAATTCTTCCTTTGAGGGTAACTCTCTATGTGGATTACCTCTAAAGTCATGCTCTGTAGTCTCCTCTACACCTCCATCAACTCCTGTCTCACCATCCACTCCTGCAAGACACAGCTCCAAAAGTAAACTGAGTAAGGCAGCTATCATTGCAATTGCAGTTGGTGGGGGTGTGCTATTGCTTTTAGTAGCTCTCATCATTGTTCTTTGCTGTTTAAAGAAAAAAGATGATAGAAGCCCCAGCGTAACTAAAGGCAAGGGTCCTAGTGGTGGGAGAAGTGAGAAGCCGAAAGAAGAGTTTGGAAGTGGGGTGCAAGAACCTGAGAAAAACAAGTTGGTTTTCTTTGAGGGCAGTTCTTATAATTTTGACCTTGAGGATTTGCTGAGAGCTTCAGCTGAAGTTCTTGGAAAGGGTAGTTATGGTACTGCGTATAAGGCTATATTGGAGGAGTCAACAACAGTTGTGGTGAAAAGGTTGAAGGAAGTTGTGGTAGGCAAAAGGGAATTTGAACAGCAGATGGAAATTGTGGGAAGGGTTGGACATCACCCAAATGTTGTGCCCCTTCGTGCTTATTATTATTCTAAGGACGAGAAGCTCTTGGTTTATGACTACATCCCAAGTGGCAATCTATCTACCCTCTTGCATGGTATGCATTTCTGTTTCTCCTAGTTTCAGTTAAGTCTTTAAAACTTGTTTTTGTTTTCTGTTATTCTATATTTGAGATTATACATATTATGCATGAGCTTTTATGTATACATCGTGTTGAACATGATGATCTTTGATTAGGACAGGGTCTACTATTGTTAAATAAATGTAACAAAAAAATAAAATAATAGGGGTATCAATGTCTGACATCTCCAATGAATTTTAAGTGAAGAATTGGGAAAAAAATTGCACCAAGAAATAAATAATGACGATCATAAAGCAATATGATGCATGAAGCTACTTTGGACTATTTAAGTGATTTATAAAGAATGGTAATTACTCTTTTACCAATTCCTTGCTTTGAAAATTATTTCGAGAAGCGCTTGAATATAATAAATAATTATTTTAGCTTATGGTTAGACATTGGAGGATGTACACTTCAAGCAGGGACGGAACTAGAAAAGTTTGAGGGGGGCGAAAAATTAAAGTGTTGATTTTTTGTCACCCACAAATTTCAAACTCCTACTTGACAACCTTATTTCCTCTCTATCTCTCTCTTCCTATCCTATCAAATCATATCACTTATTATACTTATATTTTCATCACTTCTCTCTCAACGTGTCAACTAGCTTTGGTTGTCAAAAAATCTTTTTTCCAAAAATAACACATGAACCAACAATGATTCATAATTAAAATTAATTCTTATATAAATTAAATTAATTTATCTATCAACTAATTTTTTTTTTAAAACCTAACATATAAATGAGAAAATCTTTTTAAATGCAATTAATATAATTGAAACTTTGCCAAAATAATTGCACGATTAAAAGAAATTAATGTATAATTTCTAAAATTATATAGTAGATAAAATGATTTGTGTTGCTATAATTAATGTAAGAAAATAAAATACTTTATATAGCAATTAACATAAAAGAAAATAGTTATAGACATAATTAATATATTCGAACAATAAAAAGCAACTGTAGCAATATCAGCATATACTCTATCTATCTAATGTATAGTTTTATTAATTAACCCAAATATGATTTAATTAAAAATGCCACATGTCCTATATATATATATATATATATATATATATAGATAAAACATTTGAAGAAAATAAAATACTGTCCTAGGAGTAACGATTTTGTAGGGGGAAGAAAATAAAACCTGGTTCCGTCCCTGACTACAAGCTATACATATTATTATGTAAATATACTTTTCGTCTGTTATATTTAGATTAAATTCATGCTCTCTTCATTGCATTGGGTCTCTCCATTTGAAGTTATCTGTTTTCGGGAGATGACTGACCTTATAAGTAAAGTGTGTCAAGTTTTGACTAATTTTATACTGAAATTGGTACATACATCATTAACCACTAGTTAAGTGATAGACATTAGACACCAATTGATAAGAGTAATAAAAGACAATACTGAACACAAAAATTGTACATAATAGAGCAATACACTTCCGTTCCCAGAGATAAAAGTCTCCTACATAGTATTCTGTGCCATCTTCCAAACCCACTTAGGTCTTTGTTCCCATTGTTGTGTTGCCTGCTACTGAAACTGCACAATGTAGTCTGTCATAATCATCATGTATAATGTGTTATCTGCTTTGCATCCTTACAATGGATTTCTTGTTACTGCAATGAAAGCTGTAAAATATTACCATATTAGAAGGAAATGGAATTTGATATCACATGTTGGGATTATTCTAATGTTTGAAGTCCTTCTGGATAATCTCATTCCTACCTGTTGATGTAGTTTACCTTCTTATGGGTATATATGCTCCTGAGTCAGCTAAATCAGATCCGAATTTGATTACAGGTAACAGGGCAAGTGGAAGGACTCCATTAGATTGGAATTCCCGAATAAAAATCTCTGTTGGAATTGCCAGAGGAATTGCTCACATACATTCTGTTGGCGGTCCAAAATTCACGCACGGAAATGTCAAATCCTCGAATGTCCTCCTCAACCATGATAATGATGGCTGCATTTCTGATTTTGGCCTGACCCCGCTTATGAATGTTCCTGCAACCCCTTCTAGAGCCGCAGGTTATCGCGCTCCTGAGGTGATTGAAACCCGAAAGCACACCCATAAATCAGATGTGTACAGTTTCGGAATCCTCCTTCTAGAAATGCTTACTGGGAAGGCACCACAACAGTCTCCAGGACGCGATGACATGGTTGATCTCCCAAGGTGGGTCCAGTCTGTTGTTAGGGAAGAGTGGACGGCTGAGGTTTTCGATGTGGAGCTAATGAGGTACCAAAACATTGAAGAGGAAATGGTGCAAATGTTGCAAATTGCCATGGCCTGTGTGGCAAAGGTTCCAGATATGAGGCCTAGCATGGATGAAGTAGTGAGAATGATTGAAGAGATCCGGCTATCTGACTCAGAAAACCGGCCATCTTCAGAAGAGAATAGATCCAAGGAGGAATCAGCTGCTCAAACTCCATAATTAACTCCTGCCTTTTCCTTGTGTTCCAAGCAAATTGATTTCTTGAACCTTTTTTTTTTTTTCAGTTAGCAACATTCAGTGGTATATAAGAGTGCATGAAACAGTTCTCACAGATGGAATTACTTCTGTTATTTTATTCCTTAGGAAGGTTTATTTTCTTTAATTCTTCTTTATTAACGTTGTGATTCAATTGATGATCTTCATTCAAGAACAATCTATCCCCTTCAGTTATTGTTCTGCTGGTTGTGTTAGCACTTAGCAATGTGTACTTCTAAATCAACAGATCATGCCATGGTTGGGTAATGATATGATAAATAATACCTTCTCTTCTGTCTTTTGGTCTTTCAATGACAATGTGGTGATACGTTATTATGTGCTTTAAAAGCATATGATGTATATGGATAACGTGAGAGGTTAAAATTCTTTGTTGATAGTCATGGATGGCCTAAAATTGCATAACATGGGGTCAAGTAGGTAATCAGCCTACGATTGACACAAAGATTGGTTATTTTTCACAAAATTTTGTCATATTTCATATATTTGACACAAATTTCATATGCATCCCCAAAAAGTCAACTGTATATGCTCTTGTTGAGGAATTGGTTCATGGTCAGAATTGATATAACTAATCACTTTAGTAGCTTTTTCCTTGAATATACATACATATATATATATATATATATCACATCACCCCAAAATAAATTTCATTTAACATCAATTTTCTCGAACGCTCATCCAAAGCAAAGATCCCATGCAGTTTGAAAATGCAGTGCACATCAGAATATGGTTCTAGCCCTTGGAAATAACCTGCCTCGTGCCCTCGTCTTCAAAGACATCAGAAATAGCTTCGAGGCGCAGAAAATCAGCCTCAAGTGCATCATCATCTGCATGTTGTGTACGCATTTCAAGCAGAAAATCAGAAATGGAACGTACAAGTAGCAGAAGAATGCTGCAAGTGGAGCCAACTTGAAGCTCGGCAAAATGACGTAAGCGGGGTCCTTTTAAAAACTATTTTCTGTAGAGGGTCTGTTTTTGTTAGGGTTCCACCACTTGGACTGGCGGAACATGCATGCATGGTTTTCACCACTTGGACTAGCGAGATATTCATGTCATCCAGCCCATCCATCCATGCATCCACCATCCATGGTTGGTTCTGCAAGTTTGACTGGCGAGATCCTTGCGCTGGGTTGTGGGCCACTGGTTCCGCTAGTTAGGATAGCGGGATGCTTGTCATTGATTTCGCCCATAAGGATAACTGGATGCTTGTAGTTTTTTCAGTCTATTATTGAAACCTATAGGTTGAAAACAAATGATAGAGGCTCAAACACCTAGAATGCAATGTTATAAACATTTGGCTATTATTAAAAAAAAAAGCAATCGGGTTTAATGTTGCATGAAAAGAAATAATTTCATTTCAAACAGTTTTAAAAATTTTATAAGAATTTGGAGTTTGATACTTAGTTAATTTGGATAGAGAAAACTAAAGGGGGATAGGAGACACCGAAAGGCATGCCTTTCTCCGTGTGGGGCTGAATCCGAAACTGACATGGAAAATGGTTTGGAAAATGCATGCCTTTTTGTTAAATTGTGGAGCAATCGAATAAAAGAGTGTGGTTAGATAAGTTGGTTTTTTAGTTTGGGAGGTGCCATGTTGTTCAAACAAATTAAGTCTTAGACTAACTCAAACACTTTCAAATTATATTTATTCTAATTTTCTCTATTAGTTCCAATGCGTAACTTGTGTATTTTTCGATACTACTCTCCTTCAAGTTCAGCTGTGTTGGTCTATTTATTGGTCCCATTGTGACTTGGTTACTGTCTTAGCTTCAGACCATTGTTTAGTTGTAGTGGTTTTCTTTTGTTGTCTTGCTTATTCTTCGTAGGATAAAGATAATGATCTATGGATCCTATGCTATTAGACACCTTAAGAGAGAAAAGAAAGAAGTGTAAATATGATTTGATAAGAAGAGAGATAGAAATAGAGAAAAATAATGTGAAATAGGTGTTTATTATGATATATGAGTATCCATGTATCATTACTGTTCTTCGTATTTGAGTTTATTTTTAAGTTGTCTCTCAAAAGTCACAAATATGTTTTTTTTTTAATTTATTAGTGTTTCTTAAGTTTTAGAGAGAAAATATTTTTTCCTTCTTTTTCTTTTTCTGTTTTGTTGAATCCCTACTAGCTATTAAGTCATTGGATTTTAATATCATGTTGAATTGTGGAGTACAAGTCCAATAAAAAAAATGGTTGGGACTTGGTAGTGTTTAAGTTTGGGAAGTATCATGTTGTCTAAAAAGAGACTTTCCAAAAATAAAAACTATTCCTTTCACACTCTTTCCTATTTGGCCAACAATTCATAATTTAACACTTTTTGACCAAAATGTTAAGAAATTGTGGGTATGACTATCTCAATTACACGTCTTACTAACAACTTTACCATTTGTTAGCAGGAACCTACCTTGTTTTTCTCTTCTTTTTTTGTTTATTTTTGTAGGTATTACTAGTGTAAACATAGCCTACTTTTAATTATTACATGTTTGCATACAAATTTCCAGTGCTGGTGTTGTCTTCTAATTGAGAACTAAAATGATTTATAACCCATTAGCTAGAAGTGCATGCTGGCCTTGTTTAGCAAGACCAATCAGAATGATCAAGTTGTAGCTAGGTTGTTCCTCATTGTCATTGCCTTTACTAATTATCAACATTACATTCAAAATTAAAGTTCCAAGTACATAGCCAAACAATAAACGGGAACACAGCAACCTGGGATTAATTGCTAGCACTAAGTGAATAGAAACAAATTAAAATATTAAATAAATGAGTGCAGTCAACAGTGGCGGCCCGCGGCTAAGAGGAGATCAAGAAAGCAGATCATGAACTTATCTGTAATGCATGATCATGTGACCTTTTGAGTATTCTAAATAGTATATTTACCAATCAGAAAAGCCACAATCACCGTACTCTTGGAAGGTTAGTAGATTATATAATGTCCTTTTGTTATACAAAGATTTCAATGCTTCTTTTTTGTTTTCACTTATGCAATTAAAGAATGTTGACTGTAACTTCTGCTTTATGCATTGCATTACTGATATATTTTTTAGAAAAAAAAAATGACCTTGTTTTTGTTCTCTTTTTGGGGGTGGTGCTTTAGTTTTTTTATCCGCAAGTGTTAATTTTTTAGAAATGTTAGTTGGGAATTTCAAACTCGCAATTTCTCTTTTCTTTCTTCTTTGTTCACTCTTCCCAAACCACTGGCCAATATGTGTCCCGAAGATTAACCTCAGGGTCCAATTGATTCTATCCCCTGGTGTGTATCAAATATCGATCATGCAGATATTTCAAATCCAAAGCCAACTTTTTCAAATGCTGATATTTTTTGGTTCATTATCATGCCACAGTTTCCCAAGTTGTTGGAAGTTGTAGGGCTTGCATATATTATTTAGTTCATTCTGTCAGTTCCCGTTATCCGCTTTTCAAGGTACTTACCTAGTTAATTTCAGTTATTTTGGCTGATATGTGCATCTTGGCTAGCCAGATTAATTAATTAAATTTGTTAACCTGTAGACAAAATAGAGGAGTTCAAGCAACAAATTCCTGGTTTAGAACATAATATTGATTGTTCCCATTGGATGAAATATTAGATTTGTTACTTAAAAATGAATATAATGTTGGGATAGATGCGTATGCTCAAAATTCAATCCATCTTATTATCAATTTTAGTAAATAATTGTTCTTTATTTTATTATCATATTTATTATTTTATTAAATTGTTAGTTTGATAAGTTTTTAATTAAAATTAAAGACTTGTTATCATGATAAAGATTATAATAATGAGAAACAAATCTTTTATAATTTTAATCTTAATTATTTTTAATCATAGGATTATTGTGAACCAATAATCCAATAGATCATTATATATGTAATGGTCTTTATTGGATAAAGATTAATAGATTTTATTTATTAAATTGCATATATACATATATCTCATTATTGAACGGACTTAATTAAGAATTATTAATAATTAATATTATCTTGATAAGTCAATATAAAATTCTGAATAAAAAATATAATAATTTCATTTGACTTAAGATTATCATAGTCATTAACAAGATATTTGTTATATTTTAATTTTGGACACTAATGTCTTAGAACACTAGTTGAATAGATATTAAATATGATTAAATATTTATAGAATGAATGATTAATCAAGAAGAAATTCATCATCAATTATAAATAATGAGTTAGAGTTTTATGATAAAACTAAAACCTTGATCAAGACAGTTGAATGTAAGAAAATAATTTTTTAAATTAGTAGACTTTGTTGGTAAAACTATATTCTAGAGTTAACCTTGAGTTGTAAATTATGAAAGAAAATATTATATTATTCTTTTATTGATTCTTGATGGTAAAAAATGTTATTTTACCTTATACATGGAAGCTTCCTAAGATAAAAAAAAAAAAATATGAGATATTTTATTTTCAGTTAAAAAGACAAAGAAATATAAAATTATTTTAAATGAAATATCTTCTTTTTGAAAAAAACGTACTCAAATCTATATCTCTCTAACACAAATAGAAGTATATCTCAGAGGTAGAAAAGTTGATATCACTCATCAACGAGTTTACAACTAAGATTGGTCCTGATATAGATACAACACACACTAGGTTACACAAAATTTGAAGGATAAAATGTAGTTATAATTGTTTATTAAAAATTAGTTGTTGTTCTGCTGGTTGTGTTAGCATTCAGCAATGTGTATTTCTGAATCACCAGATCATGCCTTGACTGGGTAAATAATATGATAAATAATACCATCTCTTCTGGCTATTCATCTTTCAATGACAGTATGGTGATGATACCATTAACACGCTAAGAGTTTCTTTGGAAGGAAATATTAAAATAATATTGGAGAAAAACTTTATATTTTTTTTAGTAGGATTTATATTTTTTACATTCTATTTTAATTTAAAAATTTCTTTTATTTTCATTCTCTAAATCAAATATACCATAAAAGGCATATCGATCTGATGAATATGGATAATAACATGAGATATTAAAATTCTTTGATGGTAGCTATGGCCTAAAATTGCATGACATGGTCAAGCAGGTCTAAAATTTGTCATATTGCATATATACATCCCCGAAAAGTTAAATGTATATGCTCTTGTTTTACCAAGTATACTTATGGATTCTTTATGTTTATTTATGTATTTTAGCTTATTATTATTGAAACAAAAAACGTGGGGGGGCAAATTGGAGCACCGAAATTTGAACTGATGAACAAAGTGCAATTGGTTTTTCCAACTGCTGATAATCCAGTTATTTTTTTTAAGCTTGGGACTAACTTATATTAGAATCATAGGATCTTCTACGTTGCTTCATGTGGTTACAGGGTTTGTTCCATAAAAAAAAAGTATAAAAACTAAAAAGTGTTGATCAGTGTTATCAGAAAGGTATCTGAAAAAGTAATAGAAGTGCATGCTGTTTATATTACAGGAAGAGAATCAAATGATATGATTTATTCAAACCCTCGTATTGTTTTTTGTGAAAGAAAAATGAAAAAAAAACCAGTGCCAATTAATTTAAAGGAGCTTGTGTAGGAAACTAAAGGTAACTTTTTATCCACTAAAAAATATCTTTACGAAAAACCAAATTGAGACCAGAAAAACTCATCTTGAATAATAGAACTGGTTAAAAGTTTCAACTATGATCCTTTTTGAAACTTGATGTGTATATAACTAGAGTTCGGTAAAATGGTGAAAATGTGTTCTCGGATGTATCTTGATAATTATAACTATTAAAGTGAATTGTTTATTTTAAAGGAACTGAATCCATAATAAGTTAGTCTACTATTTTTCAATATAATAAACTATGCACTTAGGGTGACAAAATGGATTGGTTTGTTTCTACATGTTACCTAATTTTATCTTTTATAAATCTTTATTAAAAAAATGTATTACCTTAAATTTTAAATAATAATTTATTTAGATAAAAAATAAATTAATTAAAAAATTATATATATATATATCAAAATAAATATTAAATTGATTTTTTAATAAATAAAAAAAGACTTAACGGATTAGTCCCCTCAATTTTATCTCAACTTGTTTTTTAACGGAAAAAAATTGGAATAATGGTTGGGCTATGCACACTTGTATAAAGAGAGACATCTAGAAAATAAAGAAAAAGTACTATGCTACACGACGAAATATAAAACAAGATTTAAACTCCCCCAAAACAATCAAGTTAGGCTCTTTCAAAAAAATAAAAATCAAGCTAGGCAATTTCAAAATTAATAGTAAATCGTAGTTTGCTTGACTTTTTTCCACAAGCTTGCCGAGTTTATTAATTATTCATATTTTCTTTTTGGTGTTCTTTATTATTCATCTTATCTTATACAATCTTGTAAAAAAAATAAAATCTTATCTTATACAATCATTTTTTTACTGATGAAAAAATACAATCAATTTCCACACTTTTAATTTGATAAAAAATCCTTAATTTTTTTAATAAAAACATTCTTACCTTAAATATAAAATCTTAATTAAATCTTAATCAATTTAAATATATATTTTAATGATTTTTAAAAAATTTAAAATTAAAATTAATTTCATAAAAAATAATCAAACAATTTAATTTTTTATTAATATCTATTATTTATTTTATCTATTATCTAAATCAAATCAGACGCTTGAACGTGTTCTCTATGTTACATATTGTGACAACATATATTTTCTTGAAAACATGTTAATTAGTGTACTAAGAATATTGTTTAAAGAATTAAAAAAATTATTAAAGTAAATAAAATTAAGTTGTTCATAAAATAAAAATAAAAATTATTATAACATTGAGATATAAAAAATAAATATAGAAAAGAAAAGGTCAGGACGTTGATTTGACGCTATCATCCAATCCCAATTCTCTGTGAACTTTCTAGAATCTCGTTCTTCCTTTCTTCTCTCAGATTCCCCCTTTGCCTCCTTCTTCAACCCCTTTTCTTTCTCTCTCTGTCTTTCGCACTTTCATTCTCTCTTAAAAATCTAAATCCCTTTTGGTCTTCATCTTTGCCTCTGACCCAGGTCAGTCTCTCTCTCGCTCTCTCTCTTTCTCTCTCTCTCTCTCTCTCTCTCTCTCTCTCTCTCTTCGTTTTCCCGTTCCGATTGGTACCCCTTCTGTCAATACCTTCTCAATTTCAGATTTTTTTAGGTTTTATCACGTTAATCGGTTTCTGGGTATATCGATCTGTTGCTTTTAACCTTTATTGTTATGAAAAGGTTTTTTTTTTTTGGACTCTATTTTCTGCGTTTTATTTCTCAGTTTTTTTTTTTCTGTGAAGTTTAGGTATGGCTTCGAAACGCATCCTGAAGGAGCTCAAGGATTTGCAGAAGGATCCTCCTACGTCATGCAGCGCAGGTGAGCTTCTCGATCCCTTTCTCTGTTTTTTCTTTCTTCGTCTTTTGTTGGGGGGTATGGAAAAAAATTGGAGTTTTTTTTTTTCCTTTACATTTGTTGTGCCTTTTTCTTTTGTCTATGGGTGACTTTATGTAAAGAAATTTGATTAATTATCTGTTTTCCTTGGTATTTTTTAGTATGTAATTTGCGAGGTACTCACTATTAGATTTTCTATTCTAGATTGAGGGCTGATTCAAAAATTGAAAATAAAAATAAAGGTGTAACGTGCTTAGGTGGGTAATAAGATGCTAAGATTGTTCTTACCATTTATTGCTTTGGTCGTATTATCATTTTATGCAAAGAGCTTGGGGTATAATTAGTAATGCATCCTTGATAGATTTGTTGGAAATAAACTCCTTTAAAGTGATTTGTACATTATGAGACAACAATGCTGAGATTGTGATAAATATATGGCACTTGTATAATAAATTATGAAATTCTTAACTCCATTGATTATTTTAATTAATGGTTATCATTTAATGTGAACCTCTCACGTTAGAGGAGGCAAATCGTATTTGTTGTCCTTCCAACTGTTTTCATTAATTATATTTTTATTCCTGAATTAAGTTAATTTGTCTGTTCTAAATTGTAACTTCTTGGTTGGTTGTTTGGTGTTAGCTTCAGGGTCCCCTTTCTCTGTATTTTTCAATAACTTTTGAATATTATGTTGTTTACTTTAGGTCCTGTGGCTGAAGACATGTTTCACTGGCAAGCCACAATCATGGGACCTGCTGATAGCCCATATGCAGGTGGTGTTTTCTTAGTTTCAATTCATTTTCCTCCTGACTATCCCTTCAAGCCACCAAAGGTACTCTATCCCATTCTTTTACTCACATTAGCTGCTTGTATTATTAGGTATTGATCTTCTAAACATTTTCTTAAAGTTGTATCTTCAGAGGTCAAATTTTTTTAAGTGCTTTTTGTTTCAAAGATTCACTTGTCTGTGAACTTGATGTTCACCATCCTTCCATGGTAGTGGAAGTTTGATTGAGCTACATTCTTGACAATCTTTGCACATACAGTCTCAACTGTTAACTGTTAACCATATAAAGTTCATCCTCCTTCGATCTTCAATGGAAGTGGAGATTTGTTTGAGATATAGTCTTTTGACAACCTCTGCACTGACTGCTCCAAACAGTTCACTATGTGTACCCTTGACTGATGCCAGTTTGTGCCATGGAGGACCCCTTTCATTGTTATATTTGTTAAGAGTCCTCTTAACAATTTTATTCTAAAGGAATCTTAACAAAATTAGAATCATATTTGTTAAGTATATGCAATCTCATGGGTCAAGTCCGTGTACATTCTAAAGCCCTTTTATTCTAAACAACTCTTAATTTTGAAAATGGTTGTGGTATTCAGTGACTTACGAATGTGCTTACACTGACTGGAGATGAAAATACATATTTTATGATTGGTGGGATAAAATACTGTTTGTGCCTACAACAGTAAATTATGGATTGCCTAAAGGATTTAGAATGCTTAATTAGGTTATTTTTGAAGTTTGAAGCTGTCTTCTTTAATTGCAAAAAGGAGTGTTTTGTTTTGGGGGGGAGTTTTGTGGATGGAATTTTCTATGAGAATTTGGGGCAATTATGGTGGTTCCTGTTCTTCCTTCTAAGGTGTTTGTTTTGTGGTTTTTCTATGGGTATATTTTATTTTCTTTGATCTGTGGTTTCTTTCAAAGGATATGTTATCCTATCTTGTATATATTCTGCATCATATTTGATGCCTGTTTATTTTTTCCATCTGAAATACAAACAAATACAAGAAAAGTCTCTTTCCCGCTTGGCAGTTGGGCTGTCTTCCTTGATCAAACATCATTGTGTCCTTTCAAAAACTAAATCTTCAATAAGATCATTTAGATCTCTTAGTCCTTTTTAACAGTTTTACTCGGGTTTTTCTTGGTCTTCCTCTTCCAACGTTTCTAATTATTGGGCTTTTCTACTCTTCTTTACACTTACCTCATACGGCCAAACTGTTATATTCCTTCTTTTTAACCTTTCCTTAATAGATACTACCCTCTAATTCATCCATTCCTGATCTTGTCTTGTGTGTTCATCCCCCACATTCAAATTCTCTGTTACACTGTGATTATGCTCCTGTCACCTTACTGCCTAGTCTTCAGTACCAAAACTTTGCTGGTTTTATAACTTTGTAGTCAAATTTTCTTTTGAGCTTGAGACACCATTGGATTACTAGCAACACTTGAAGCATTTCTCTGCTTCATCTACCTAGCTTTTATGAATACATCTTTTTAAAAAATATTTAAAATAAAATAAAATTAAAGGATGCTCCCAACTACCCAATATCAAGATGGAAAACAATTTTTCTTTGCTTGATTTAGGGAAGTAAATGAAAGGACAGAAAAGGAAGGAGAATATGAAGAGAAAGGAGATATTTTCTGGTTTAGTGAGAGAAAATGATAGGAAAGAAAGTTAGATGTTTTCTTTCTCTTATTTGGTTGTTTGGAAAGTTAAAGGAAAGAAAAAATTGTATATAAAATGACAAAAACACCCTTAATAAAATAAAAAAAAAAAGTGTAAAAATAAGGGTAATTTAGTTTGTAAATATATGATCCACCCTTTCCATCTTTTCTCTCATAATTGGATGGAACACAACCCAATTAGCCATGGGTTGCACAAGTTTTTCTTTCCCTTTTACTTTTCTCTCGAGTTATCTCTTTCAAGCTAAAGAAGCTAAAACTGTCAAACAGCTTGTTCTTTATTGTTAAAGATCTTATTTGACCTTTAAAGTAAGTTAAAAAGAAACGGAGTCAAAGATAGCCTATTTAGAAGTGATGATTTTAATATGCCCAAAAACTGCAGGTTGCTTTTCGGACTAAGGTGTTCCACCCAAACATCAACAGCAATGGCAGTATATGTCTTGACATTCTCAAGGAACAATGGAGCCCAGCTCTAACCATTTCCAAGGTTTGATTTTGCTTTGCTTGTCCATCTTGATATTTACTATTAGTTTTGCACAAGGATTATGGTTGTTTTCAACTTGCTGATTGTAGCTAAATGGATTTTCTGAATCACCACGTGATATTTGTCTGATTGTAACTAAATTAATGCATGTGGGAGTCCTGAAATAGTACATGTTTTGTTGAGTAATCGCCTGAGACTGCTGAAATTAAACATTACAAAGCTTGTTGTGCCATTTAATGTGCCTAAAAACTGCAGGTTGCATTTAGGACTAAGGTAGGTGTTGAGAAATGGGAGCTTATAGGTAGATGAACAGGGATTATTTAATATGTAAAAGTTGTCTCTGTAGGATACTCCTAACTTCAGATATGTTGGCTTGAACAGTAGTTTTCATGTCTCCATTGGCAGATTATATACTGGCGAAATTTTTGTTATTGAAAACTGAACTAATTCCACTGTTTTTAGGTCCTTTTGTCAATTTGCTCATTGTTGACGGATCCCAACCCTGATGATCCACTTGTACCTGAGATTGCACACATGTACAAGACCGACAGGGCCAAGTATGAGGCTACAGCCCGCAGCTGGACCCAGAAGTATGCCATGGGATGACCGTATTGAGTTTTTAGCTGTTCAATGAAGCTGCAAAATCATAATTTATGTAAAAGAACAAAAGATATTTTGAACGGAATTTGAATGCTTTCTTTTATTATTAGTGAAACTCCACAATGGTAAGAAGAGACCCGGTTGCCAATTTGTGAATATTTTCTTTGCTATGGAAGAATGTAATGTTATGCAAACTTTTCTGCATGTTGATTTGATATTCCAAAAGTGAAAAATGCAAGCATTACCAATTAGGCACTAGCTATTTTTTATGCAAACTGGGGCACTTGTGCTTGGGGAGTTGAAGTAAAAAGAAAAAAGAAAAAAAAGGGGGTATGAAAAACTCATTAGATATGGAGCTTAGTCTATAGGTTAGAGTTTTATGTGGTTATTTTTTACTGTTTGTTGGTGTTCCTTCCCAAATCTTTAGTCATGTGTACGTGTAGGCGATGTCTTATTGTGCACTGCTTAATACCAGTGTATTCGCTGAATTCGTAGTTAGACAGTAGTTTGTTATGCTAGAAGGTATTTTAATTTACAGTAAGGTCTACCTTTTAGCATTATTTTGATGGAGACGGACCAACTACAAAGAATCGTCATAATAATGAGGAATATATTTGTCCTTTGGTATAATAGGAAAGCTGAAATCACTTGGGCGTGTTGATTGTGTGCTTCAATCTTGGAAAATGAAAGCCATGTTATGGATATGTTCAATTATGGGGGGTTTCAGATTCCCATCCTCCATATGTGCCTCAATTATTCAACTAATAAGATTTAACTTTTAACTAGCACTTCTTGTTCCTATGATTGTGATGCTGAAGAGAGCCTACGTTTTCTTCCCACTTTATTAATTCGTCTTATTATTAAAAAATCGTTAAAGTAACAATTTCCTACGTTCTCTTTGCCAAATCATGCAATGAAATTAGACAGATATCTAAATACAGTCGAAGGGTCGGGGTTGACTTGTGTGATTTTAAATAGTTGTGCATGACAAATGCATCATGCAAATGTTGGAAAGGTTCTAGCAATGAAGCAGGAGTGAGACACGTTTTTGGGTGAGGACATAACAAGTTGCTACGATTAAAACCTTGGAGGAAAAGTTAGCAAAAAGACCAATAAATAATAAATAAAAAAAAGACTGGTCACTTGGTTGACAAGCAAAATGAGCTCATAGACTAGTACAAACGTTTTGGCTCTCCCAGCAGGGTAACAGCACACGTGTTTGACTATCTTGCAGGCTCATTTTGCCTTTGCTTCTTCTTCAAGCCAAAACCTAACTAAACCTTTAAATTAAGCCCCCCATCATACGATGTTAACATTCCCTCCTTTTTTAATTCCACGTATATATCCGTTCCTCCTTCCATATATAGTCATAAACATGTACTAGTATAGAGATGCTTCATTCTCATAGAATAATTATATTGCTCCTGAGTTGTTTTATATCGATAAAGAATATTAAATAAATGAAAGAAAATAATAGTTTTATAAAATCAACCTTATATTATCATTAATTTATTTATAATTTTTTTTGTTCATCATAAATATTATAACTAAAAATATAGTTAATGTTATAATACATTTTTTTCTCGTACACAACAATTATAATAACAAAGAGAAAGTATCTAGCAAATAAGTTTAGTTAACATAGTCACACGGACAACTGGGGTGAAATGTGTCTCTTCTAGGAAAAGTAATTGGTTTCCTCAAATTCATGGAAATAAGCTATTATCCGTATGTTAGAAAGAACTTCATCGTGATGTTCACCATTTAAAATTTAACTTACTTCAAACTACACCAATATATGAAACATTCTAACCCAAAAAGAGTCATAAGAGCTTAAAGTCTTGTTTGAAAGGATTTTTTTTTAAAATTTATTTGGACATTTCAACAGGAATTTTCATTTATATGTTTACATGATAGGAAATTTAAAATAATAAATTTTTATAGTAAATAAGTATTTAATATATTAAAAACAAAAAATTTGTTCAACACTTGCCTTTTTAAGTAATGTAAAATATTTAAGAATATGTATCTAATATTTTTTACACTATATATTCATAAACACAAATAGATAATTTCTTGTTTAAAAGATTTTTATACATAAGAATCGAAAATAGTATTTGAGAATTTAAAATACTTAGTTACTTGTTCAATCAATGGAAGTTAAACCTTTTTGATAATCTCTTGTAATCTTATCAAAATAATTTAATGCTTGCTTATACAAGATGTTTTGAAATTTCAATGAATAATAACAAGAAACGAAGTTTTTCCTTTTTTCAGTAAAACGCCATTTAAAAACGACAATTTATCTTGAAAGAGGTGTCCATGTTTGATTATTATGATACTTGTAAATAAAAATAAGAACCACCTAGACAGATGTCTATAGCGATTGAGAATCGTTTGTTTGCCCTTCGCACAAAGCAGAGGTGGTCAGATGGGTGTGTCATGGTCCTCCAGCTTTGTGTTTTTGTTTTTATTTTAGTTTATGGTAACAAAAAATTAATTATTATCTCCGTAACTTTTCAAGAATTTATCATTGTTCTTTTTAAATTAAAAAATGTTAATTATTACTTTATAAAGTTACATTCTTATACACAACAGAAGAAAAATAATAGTATATCAAATGTAAAAAAGTAACTATTAAAAAAATGGGAAAATTAACTCTTTTTTTTAAACTTTGTGTTATGACCTTTAACTAAAGGAAATAGAAGAGATAAACTTTCATACAACTCCTTTAGTGGAAAAAAATTATGTAAATGACACAACATTTGTTATTATAAAAGATTTAGAAGCTTAAAAGAGTAAAAGAGAAAATTTAAAATAACTTTGTTACATATGTTTAGTTCAGTATGTTCATACTAAATTTTTAGTTGTGTCTAAAGGAAAGGAATTATTAGGTTGAATTACTTGCTTGTGTTTAATAGCATGTTTGGTCTTGTCTAGTCCTAATAAAACAAATTATTGTTTCTTCGTTTCATACTTTGAAATCTATCCTCGCTATGCCATTTGTGACGCATTTAAAATCACTAACATACTTATATATACTAACGTCATTAATTTTTATCATTTTTTTATTATATCATGTTAGATTGTTACATGTATATTTCTTTCTCTTCTCTCTGTATCTGTTTTTAATATCAATTATTACTATTTTTTAACCAATTACAGTAATTAAGATTTTTTACTTTTTATTAGATTTTGAGATATTTCTATAAATTTTGGTCCTTTAAATTAACTATATGATTAATTATTAGTCTGAAACTTATATTCACCCGGATAAAACTTAATTTTTCCTTCACAAACTCAATATATTTTATAAACTAAGCTACAACATTAGATAAGTACTAGCATTTAAGTCTTCAAACTTGAAAGATGTTGTTCCTAAAATCTGAAATTATCTAAATAGTAAAACTTTCTGTATTAGTATCGGTTGGAGACTCCTAGTCCCACACAATTACGGTAAGTTTTGCGTTCTAGTAAAAAAGGTAGCATCAACCTTTGTCCTTTGAGGTAAAACATTACAAAAACTGGTTTCTTGGTCACCACACAAATATGGTTTCGTTGTTGAAATCAAATCCGTGCATAATGATATTCCGACTTTTTGTTGCAGATTACTAATGCATACAGCGGAGCAGTGTGTCCTGCAAGCCCCGGGTAGACAAACGCTGCAGAAAATTGTACTGAAAAGGGTCTTGTTACAGACTCATCATGACTTGGACATACCCTGCCTAACACTGTCGTTAGTTGTAGTAAAAAATAAATACGGGAAAGAGCCTTGTTACTTACATTTTTAATTTAAGGCAATTTCACTCAAATTATATTAGACTATTATTGTCTAAGTAGGTTGATCCAATATGAAAAGTATTCATGTTTTTTAGACTAAGTGCGTGAGGGGTTATAGATCATCGAGCCCAAATAGATCAGTTGAATATAACAAACATTTGTGTCTTTCAAGTTTTAGCGCTTAAAAATTATGAATTATTCGACTAAGTTAATCAATAATAGTGAATAATTATAATGAGATAGGTAGATACTTGGAGCATATTTGGTTCCATGTTTGGAATCACTAAACTTGACTCTAGAGCTAGTCAAACTTAATTAAGATTTTTACTAACACATTTGATATTTTTGTGATTTAGTGAAGTAAACTTGATTTGATATTATTTTGAGTAATTTTTGTGTTGGATAAAAAAAAATTATTAAATTTTACTCATAACTTAATTTTATAATAAAAACGTTTAAATATAAATTATATTATTTTAAAATTAATTATATTCAAAATTAATTTTATTAACGTCCATTTAAATGTGTCACATTTTGGACTTCAAACTTTTGATCTAGTCACATTCTATAAGCAATAGTGATCCTTTTTTTACCCGAGGTTTGCACACATTCTAGATTTGAAAGGTTCTAAAACTTCTAGCCTTATGACAAACGTGAATAATAACAAAAAAAAATATTGAATATTGAATATAACTATATATTGAGACTTAAATTTAAGATCTCTAATTAAATTAAAATAATTCTACACCAATTAATTTATATGCTGGTGATCATTAGGTTGTAGTATTGGTCACCACCACCCTTTCTTTTGTTTTTGGTTTTGGTTTTATATTTTGTTGTTTTTCTTCTTGGACCGCGTTGGTAAAAACTAGAAAGCCACAAACACACACCAATTGCGCAATTTCAACGTTACTGTTGTTTTGAGAGAAAAAGGTTTCCAAACTCGGGGCTCGTCAATTGCGTTTCGCGTGGTGCGAAGGAAGCTTGACCAACGTGTAAAGTTGGGGGTTTTCAGTTTCACTGTTCTGTAACCCTTATAGGTAACAAAATTGTTTTTAAAAGTCATAACTAAAGTTCACTAGAGGCAACGTCATCCATGCCCCATTAGAAAGCACGCCCCTTGTGAATATAAGGCACGCTAGAAGTAAAATGAACAACAAAATGGAATTAGGTAGGGTTTTGAAAGATGATTATGAATTTTGAAGAGTAAAAGGTGAAAGGGTTAATTAAGGAGAGTGGGAGTAGGAACATGTATGTGAGTGGAATTTTGATGTATAGTAGGAGTGGGATTATAGTTGAAGGAAATTTGGGTTGGGACTCGTCACCAATTTGATAGTTGGAACATTTAAATTATTATAATTTTTTCTATTTCTGATAAAGACGGCCAAACGATTCTTTAGGATAATTTTTTTTTCTTTTTAAATTAACAAATGGGATAAATTATAAATAAATAGCCAGAAAGAATATGTGTAAGATATTTTTATGTGCATTTAAAGTAATAAATTATTTTATGATTTTTATTTTTTTTATTAAAATAGTAAAAAATATATATATTTGTTTTAAATTCAACTTTAGAGTTTAAAGTCATAAATAATTTTATTTAAAATAATATTTTTTTATCATTTTATTAAATATTTTTATATTTTTGCATATTGTTTTTATAATATTTTTTATATTATTTTATTTAATATTTATACTTTTTTATATTCTATATTTTATTTAATATTTTCTTTGTTTTTTTTTCTAATATTAAGAATTTATTTAATATATAAATATTAAATAAAATATAAAGAATATAGTAAATAAAAATAATATAAAAAATTATTTATGACTTTAAAATTATATATAATGTTAAGAATTTATTTAATATAGACACTATTAAATAAAATATAAATAAAATAATATAAAAATATATCAAATAAAAATAATATACAAAATATTAAATAAAGTAATATATAAAAATTTAAAATATTAAATGAAACTAAAAATAAAAGTATTAATTTAAATAAAATTATTTCTGACTTAAATTCATTTTAAAAAAATAAAAAATCAGAAGTTATTTTACTATTTCAGTAAAAAAAATTACGATTTTAAATTATGATTTTAAATTAAAAGTCATGAAATATCTTATGACTTATTTTTTTAAAATAATTTATCTCATTTGTTAATTTTTAAAAAAATTATTCCTATTAGATAGTTTCGGCCGACGAGGGACACATTGACGCACGCAGACACAGTGAGGACCCTCCTCCTCCACTCACTCCAATGACTCCAATTCAATTCCAAAACCCCACTCTCACGAGAAAAATGTTTTTGTGAATCATCCAATGAGGAATACAAATACTACCCCGTGCACTATAAATATCCTTTAGCCTTTCCTCTTTCATCTTGTTTCTTCTCCGTTTTTCTCTAACCTTCCACTCACATAATTCCTCTCTCTCCCTCTCTCTTGCTACACTCCCGCCAAAACCCCTCTCTGTGATCACCAAGGATTCAAGGTTGAGCCTTGAATTCTTGAACCTTGTTGTTGTTGACTATCTTTCTCACTCACAAGCCTTGGTGTGTCAGTGAGTGGAGTGAAATTTCACTTGAAGAGCGCATCCAAGGTTGGCCTTATTCCTCTTTCTCTCTCTATTGGAATATATCTCTAGAGACGAAAAGCAAAAGTTGTTATTGTTACCCATAAACATCTTGGTTTCTTTCTGCTTCATCTACTTGTCCACTTTTCCCCCATACCCTCTAAATTCCTCTCTCACTCTTTAAACCCCACCCTTCATGCACTCCAACACCAACACACAACAACAATAACAACCATCCCTCTCCCCTCTCTCACTCAAACAAAAACATCCTTAAGCCCTCCAAAAACTCTCTCTCTCTCTCTAAACCCTTTTAAGCATGTCCGTACACTCAAAACTGAAGCACCACCCCATGAACCTTGCAACCCCAAGTTCCCATTTTGACAACGACCCACCATGCAAAACCAAGACCAAAACCCAAAGGAGGCTCCTTCGGATCATAGTCACCGACCATGACGCCACCGATTCAGACTCCGACGAAGAAGAAGAACAACAACAACAAACAACAAGAGTGAAGAGAGAAATCACCCAAATCAACATGCAACTTCCTCTCTCATACAATAGTTCCTTTCCCTCTTCATCTTCTTATTACTCTTCGGCTTCAGCTTGCACTTCATCGGAACAAAACCTAAAGTGTAAGAGACCAAACAAAAAGCCGCCACCGTTCTCCGCCGTGGTCCGCCGCCGCAACAACAAGTTTCGCGGCGTCCGGCAGCGGCCTTGGGGGCGGTGGGCAGCCGAGATCCGCGACCCCACCCGCCGGAAACGCCTCTGGCTCGGAACCTTCGACACGGCGGAGGAAGCCGCTACGGAGTACGACAGAGCCGCCGTGAAACTCAAGGGCCCGAACGCCGTCACCAACTTTCCTCTCACGCCGGAGGCCGCGGCGGAGGCTCCGGTGGTCTCCGTCGACAACCTCAGCTCTGACGGCGGCGCGTCGTACTCCGACTTAGTGGCCTCTCCCACGTCCGTTTTAGCCTACGAGTGCGACTCGACGCCGTTCGACGGTTTCCGTTACCTCGACGTGGAGGCGTTCGAGTTCCACATCGATGCGCCGTTAAGTTTGCCGGACGTTAACGTTGCGCTGACGTGTCATCACGGGAAGAAGGAGGAGGAGGTGGCGTTCGATGAATTCGATATCGACGAATTCATGACTTGGCCTTACTAGTAATAAAAATCTCAGGAACAGTTTCGTAATTGTAGAAGTGTGAGATGGAAATCCCGAAATTGCCCCCCCTCTCGTTGTCGAAGTTTGAAATTTTGTCGCACTCGTTGGAGCTTTGGAAGAGTGTAAAAGAGTTGTAGTGGTAAAAAATTGATGTAGTCGCATTTTACTACCACCTGAAACGGCGATTCTTTGTGTCGTATTTGGCAGAATTTAATTTGTAATCATTATCATGAAAAGAAAAAAAAATATATTGAAAATTTTTGGAGTGTCAATAGTCAAAACTAAGTGAGTGAGAAAAAGAGAAAGGAAAGATGGGGTTATGTGAGAAAGAAGGACTATATTGTAATTTCGGTATATAAATTTTGATAATCATATGAAGAGATTTTGGTGCTGTCTATTTATAGATTATGGGTTAACTTAGAGGGGACACGTTGTGATTAAGTTGGCTGCTGAATCCCAACCATCAGTGTAGGTTCATACATGAATCATTCGGTTTTCATTATTAGATTTTTTTCTTTTTAATTTTTTTTGTTTGGTTAAGTTGATGTCTTGCTTTATGGGTTATTTATTTGTTTTTTTATTTGCATGCGTGATTGAAATTGTTAAGGGATGATTTAGTCGGGCAGCACAGAGATCTTACTAATGTTTTGAAGTGTTTATTATATTAAAAAAATGTTTAATAATGAGATTCTTGCAAGTGGGATTCTATTGATTCTTCAAAGTGTACTATGTTGATTTGTCTAATCGGAGAATAACATTTCAAAATATATGTTTAAAGAAAATTTGAGTTGGAAAGATTTGAAAAGTCTTACACAACTATTCGAATTAAGTGTCTGTTCTATGTTTTTTAAAGGTTGGGTAGTATTATTCACTCGTAGTAGAACCATACAACATTCACGTCTAATCACACAGCGCATATTATAGGGCAATTGAATTATGTGAATGAATCATGATCCCATCAAAGAAAATAATTACTATGCTTTGAATTTTACAAAATTGCAGAAATTTTCTTTTTGATTGGAAAATCAAACGAGTTTACAAATAACAGGAAATATAATATTTTATATAGTTTTTTTTTTTTACCAAAGAAAAAGTATATATATTTAGGAGGAGTTTGTGTTTTCATTTGATATTTTATGCAACGACTCGTTTTAAATTTAAAAAAAAAAACTGTAGATATTTCTTAATCCTTAAAAGAATTCTCAAAGTTGTCTGGTTATTATGTTGTGCGTAGTGACTTTTCTACTTTTAGTATTTGCATTGCTGAATTTGGAACGATACTGCTAAAGTTCTTTAACAAAATAGACTTTACTATATAGCAACATTGTGAATCACGAACACTTCAAATGTGATCATTTTCAAAATTGATTTCTACTGCTACACACTTGGATATACAGTCTTATATATGTGGCATACTGGCAATATGTCAATTTTCTTGAAATAGAAAAGGAAAAAAAAAACTCTAATTTTTTGTTATCTATTTTTATTTTATTTTTCTCTCTCATACAAAATAAAGATAAGGTGCTCATTCAAAGGATGTTTTCATGTGGAGGTTACTCATTCATAACTTTTAGATTAGAGAGCATTTGTTTCAAGCATTTTAGAATGTAGTTTTGAAAATGTCATTTTTACGAGGATAATGACAAGAACAATATTTTAAGGTATTATAGGAAGATATGTTTAGTCAGAATTCAACATTATTTAGAGTATTTATACATTTAAAATATAAGAGTTAAAATTAGAGTGGTATGAGCGGCTAATTGGATTTTAAAACAGTTTCTAATATTTGCATGAAAATAAACTTTTCGTCCTTTGTTTTGGAAATAAAATGAAGAAAAACATGTGAATCTTACTTATATCAGATTAATAATGTTTGAGAATATTTTTTAAAGCTAGTTTTAAACATGAGAGTAGCAGATTACTAAATTTACTATTTGGGAAATAATTTAGGGCTAAATATTTTTTGTACGTATATGAGAGATAACTATATTAAGAAAACTATTTGCCAAGAGAAAATATATATAAACTCAGGCACTTGAGGAGGATAAAATTTAGCTCATTTGAATATCTTACATTGGTTGAGCCAAATTACAGCATTAAGCAGCTATAATAATCATAATTATCTTGGAAAATTAATTTCTTTTTGAACCGACCATATAGGTTTAAGTCTAAGTAATTAATCAAAGCAGTGAGTACACCTTAATTATGCACTAGACTAACCGATTTTTTTTTTTTTTTATCTTTGACAATGGCTGTGAGTCTTACCAATCTGAGTCCATTCCATGCTGAATTATTAACATAATGATAGCCCTAGCCCGGATATATTCAAAATCAAGGTCCTAAAGCAACATAATAATGAACTAAAAAGTACAACCACTAGCAAGCTTTACAATTAAATATCATCAATAAAAATAACGCTTATGGAAAAAAAACAGAGCAATACTTCATCGTTCATTAAAATGGAAAAATATTAGTTGTTTAGTTTTAAAAGCATTTTTATTACAAAAATGACAGTTTAGGTTGTAATTACTAATAATAAAAAAATAAATAAAATTAAAAGGCCTATATTTAATGTCAAACCATCATAAACTTAATAATTCATCTCCCACAAATATTTTTCTATGGAGACAATTCAATTCAAGATATAAAATATGGGCACTTCTCTTAACAAAATTTCAAACCAAAGTTTGTCACCTTATGGAGGATTAGTTCCTTTCATTAGACTTAATGTTGTTATTTTCATAAATTTAATAATTTAAAATACTATGTGTGTCCTTAATAAGTTTAATTTGTGACGCGGCTTATTCCTGTTTTTCTTTTTGTTACTTTTCCTGTTTGTATTTTTAATTATTTCAATTAGGATATCACTAATCATAATTCAGAACCCAAGTACATTAATATTCAACCATGTGGCATCTCAGTTCTCTTTGTTAGAAGTGATTCTAATCAATAGATAGGATTAATCAAACAAAGTCAATTTGACAAATTATCATTTCTAGCTATGAGATTGATTTTAGTTGTTTGATATGCTATAAATACCAACCTTGTGCTAGAGTGTAATACAATAGAAAAAAATAAGAATATTTTTTATTTCACTTTTCTATCCTCTGTTACTGTAATCCGTGTGTGTGTGTTTGAGTTCTGTTCTTGCTCCAACAAATTGATATCCAGAGTCAAGGTTCGATAGAGGGATCCTTGTGACACACACGATGGGACCAACCAACGTCAATTACTCAACAAGTCTTCCCACCTTGAATAGAAAGAATTGGGATCAATGGCGCGTGCAAATGAAGGCGATTATTGATTATCAAGAAGTCATAGAAATTGTAGAAGAAGGGTTTCCGGTACACACAACCGATGCCACATATGTGCAGAAGGCACTTACAAAGAAAATAAGAAGAAAGATTGGAAAGTGACCTTTTTACTGCATCAATGTGTTGATGCAATGCACTTTGAGAAGATTGCAGGTGTTGCAACTTCGACAGAAGCGTGGCAGATTCTAGAAAAATGCAACGAAGGCGTAGAGCAACTAAAGAAGGTGAGACTCCAGACGATGTGATGACAATATGAATTTATGCAAATGGAGAACAATGAGAAGATAACTGAGTTCTTCAACAGAATCATCTCCCACACGAATGCGATGAAAAATTGTGGTGAGAAAATTACAGATCAAACAATTGTTGAAAAGATTCTGAGAACTCTCAATCCCAAATTCGACCACATTGTTGTAGCCATTGAAGAATCCAAAAAGCTCAAAGATTTAAAGGTAGAAGAACTTCAAGATTCTCTTGAGGCGCATGAGCAAAGACTTATTGAAATAGGTTCAGAGAAGTCTGGTGATCATCAAGCACTGCAGGCTTATACTTCAAAAAGAGGATGTCATAACTTCAAAGGACATTTTAGAGGTCGAGGTCATGGAAAAGATATCAGAGGTGGCTTTGGAAGAAACAATCAAAACCAAGATCAAGGAAAGATTGATCAAGATCAACTAGAAAACTCCAATAGAAGAGGGAACTACAATAATTGGCGAAGAGGAAAGAAAAAAGTTGATAGGAAGAGGCTCAAATGCTTCAATAGTAATCGAATTAAGATTGATCAAGATCAACTAGAAAACTCCAATAGAAGAGGGAACTACAATAATTGGCGAAGAGGAAAGAAAAAAGTTGATAGGAAGAGGCTCAAATGCTTCAATAGTAATCGAATTAAGATTGATCAAGATCAACTAGAAAACTCCAATAGAAGAGGGAACTACAATAATTGGCGAAGAGGAAAGAAAAAAGTTGATAGGAAGAGGCTCAAATGCTTCAATAGTAATCGAATTAAGATTGATCAAGATCAACTAGAAAACTCCAATAGAAGAGGGAACTACAATAATTGGCGAAGAGGAAAGAAAAAAGTTGATAGGAAGAGGCTCAAATGCTTCAATAGTAATCGAATTAGGCACTTTTCTACAGAATGTACAGCCCCAACAAGTCACACAAATCATCAAGGGAGTCGGTTACACAGAGATCATCATGCACACATGGCTAAAGAAGAGAATAAAGCAAGCTCCAAGGAGCAACCTTTGATGCTAATGATGATCACTAATCCAGAATCTTACATCAATAAAGTATGGTACATAGATTCTGGGTGTTCTAATCATATGACAGGGCATCGAGATTGGATTATCAATTTTAATCCAAAGAAGAAGAGTACTATGAAATTTGCAGACAATAGAACCACTCAGGCTGAAGGTTCTGAAAATGTACTAGTCAAAAGAGAAGATGGAAGACAAGCAGTGATTACAAAAGTATTGTATGTTCATGGAATGACCACTAATTTGATCAGCTTGGGTCAGTTCTTGGAGAAAGGATGTTCAGTGAATTTAGTTAAAGGTTTTCTAGAAATGCATGACAAAGCAAAGATACTAGTGATGAAAGCTCCATTGGCCAAGAATAGAACCTTCAAGGTAAGTCTAAACACCATTGAATCTCAGTGTCTTTCCGTTGCAACTTTGTCAGATGATTCATGGTTATGGCACCTTAGACTAAGCCATTTAAATTTTAGAGATATGAGCCTCTTGAGATCCAAAGAAATGTTAACTAGTATCCCTCCAATTAAAATTCTTAAGAAGATATGTGACAATTGCTTAATCAGCAAACAACCAAGGAATTCCTTCAGCAATTTTACTACTTCTAAGGCTAGTGAAATACTGCATGTTGTTTACTCAGATATCTATGGACCTCTTGACACTCCATCATTAAGAGGAAATAGATAGTTTGTCTCTTCTGTTGATGATCTGAGCAGGAAGGTGTGGCTCTACCTAATCAAAGCCAAGAGTTATGTGTTTAACATCTTTAAATATTTCAAAGCTCTTATGGAGAAACAATTTGGAAAGTGCATTAAAATTCTAAGAACAGATGGTGGAGGTGAATTCACATCTGGTGAACTTGAAGGTTTCTGTAAGGAGCATGGTATAGTTCATGAAGTTACTGCTCCTTACACTCCCCCAAGATAATGGCATTGCAGAAAGAAGGAATAGGACAATCTTGAACATGGTCAGAAGCATGCTTAAAGAAAAAAATCTTCTTCACAGTTTCTAGGGTGAAACAACTATGACAGTTGTGCATGTTCTGAATAGGTGTCCAACCAAGAGGCTTGACTCATGGTTCCAGAAGAAGCTTGGTCAGGAAGCAAACCTTCAGTCAAGCATTTCAGGATTTTTGGATCCTTATGCTATAGGCATGTTCCTGATCAGAGGAGAAAAAAGTTGGATGACAAGAGTGAGCCAATGATTTTTGTTAGATACAACTCTACTGGTTCATACAAACTATACAATCCAAAGAATCAGCAAGTTCTATTTAGTAGAGATGTCTACTTTGATGAACTAAGCTCATGGGGAGAGTTTCAGCCTACTTCTGAGACAATATCAAAGATTCAACTTGAATTGAAAGATGATGATCCAGTAGGAGAGATACATCAATAAGTGGTCAATAATGAACCTCAGATGGTGGTTGATAGACTTGCAAGAGCCAGAAGTTTTCCCTTAAGACTAAGAGATGATCATGTTTACCCCTGATAGTGTAATTACTGAGGATGGTAATTTGGTTCAGCATATGGCACTTATGGTAGACATGGAACCTATTACTTTTGAGGATGCTATCTCTAAGGAAGTATGGAGATCAGCAATGGAGGAAGAATTGAAGAGCATTGAGAATAATGATACCTGGGAAATGGTAAATTTACCTCAGAACAAAAAGGCTATTGTTGTTGAATGGGTTTTTAAAACTAAACTCAAGCCTGATGGGTCGATTGCCAAACATAAAGCTAGGCTGGTGGCTAAATGATTCATGCAGCAGGAAGGTTTAGACTATACTGAAGTATCTGCTCTTGTAGCAAGATTGGAGACTGTAAGATTGATTGTTTCCCTGGCTAGCTGGAGAAATTCGAAATTGTGGCAACTAGATGTCAAGTCAGCCTTTCTAAATGGGCCACTTGATGAAGAAGTTTTTGTGGTACAACTTCTTGGCTTCATATGTAAAGGTAAAGAACAAAAGGTTTTGAGATTGAAAAAGACCTTGTATGGCTTGAAACAAGCACCTAAGGCATGGAACAAAAGGATTAACTCATTTCTCACTGGTTTTGGCTTTCAGAAATGCTCAATTGAGCATGGTGTGTATATCAAAACAGTAAGTGAAACTGAGATTGTGGTGTTGTGCTTGTATGTTGATGATTTTCTCATCAATGGTAGTAGTTTGACTGCTATTGAATCACTCAAGCAAGGATTGAAGAGTGAATTTGAGATGATTGATCTGGGCATTCTATCCTATTTTCTGAGGATTGAATTTGCCTACACCGAGAAAGGCATTTTCATGCATCAAAGGAAATATATCTCTGAAGTCTTGAAGAAATTTAAAATGATGGGTTGTAAACCAGTAGAGACTCTAGCTGAATTGAATGTGAAGCTTGTGAAAAGTGAAGATGAGGGCTCTATTGGTGGAACTATGTTCAGGCAGATTGTTGGTAGCCTAAGGTTTATTTGTCACAGCAGGCCAGAAGTGGCTTTCAGTGGTGGTTTGGTCAGCTGGTTTATGAGAGATCCTAGACAACCATACTTGATTGTAGCTAAAAGAATCATGAGATATCTGAGAGGAACACTCAGATATGGTATTTTGTTTCCTCATCACACTAAGGGAGATGATAGCCTACACCTTGTAGCCTACTCTGATTCTGACTGGTGTGGTGATCTGGTTGACAGAAGGAGCACCATGGGACAAGTTTTCCTGCTGTTAGGGTCTCCCATATCCTGGAGTTCTAAGAAGTAGACAGTAGTAGCATTGTCCACTTGTGAAGTCGAATACATTGCAGCCTGTGCATCTGCCTGTCAAGTTTTGTGGCTATCTTCTCTACTTGAAGAATTGAAGGTGTTTACTGGTGAGGCAGTGGATTTGTTGGTAGACAGCAAATCAGCAATTGATTTGGCTAAGAACCCTGTGTCACACTATAGGAGCAAGCATATAGACATCAAATTTCATTTCCTCAGAGATCAAGTGAGCAAGGGGAAGATCAAACTTCAGCACTGCAAAACTGAGAAACAACTTGCTCACATTATGACTTAGTCCTTGAAGAGTGAAAGGTTTAAGGAGTTGAGAGAATTTTTGAATTTTGTTAGTTTGTAATTGAGGTGTTAGAAGTGATTCTAACCAATAGACAGAATTAGTTAAATAAAGTCAATTTGACATATTATCATTTCTAGCTATCAGATTGATCTTTAGTTGTTTGCTATGCTATAAATACCAACCTTATGTTAGAGTGTAATACAACAGAAAAAAAAATAAGAATATTTTTTCTCTCACTTTTTCTATCCTTTGCAATCCGTATGTGTGTGTTTGAGTTTTGTTCTTGCTTGAACGGTGTTTAACCATCAAATTTATAGTTTACATCCAAACTACCGTATACTTTTTTTTTCTTTATTAAATTGATTCAACATTGTTAGTCTATAATTGTCTGGCTCTATAAAGTTTGATTTCCTAAACATGAAATCAATAAAGTGAAAAAATATAGATAAAGGAATACATGATGACCTATTTACAACTTCCAATCTTTCTCTAAATTTCTTTCTGTTATATTTTAAAAAATCAATAAAAAATTCGTTTCTTTTAGTATCCTAATTATATTCTATTAGTCGTTATATTATACAATGAAAAAAAAATATGTTACCTGCAATATGATCTTATAAAACTGAAACTTAGTTTTAAACCCTTAGATGTATTGCAAAATTTATAATTTATTACTCGCGTATAATTTTATAGAGTATCATTTAATTTTATATGATCAAAACATTTAAATAATTTATACAATTATTTACTACCCATGCAAAAACTTTTTATTCTAAAAAATGGATTATAATCGCCGTTCTTTTCTTTTTCTTTCTTTTTTTTACTTTTGCAATTATGCACGTTTTTGTGTGTGGTGGGCTTAGCCCCTTTTCTGCACAAAAAATGAAATTTTTTTTGTGTGACATATATCGTTTAAACTTATATATTAAATTAAAATCTTATTTTTCATTCTTTAATTAGTTATGCAATTAAATTTTTTAATTTAAATATTTTTATTCTTTAATTAATTATGAAATTAAATAACTTTTTTATTTTCTTAATTTCTTATTAATACGTTTTTAATAAACATTACACATACTAATATGCTTAGAATTTGTTTTTTAAGATAAAATAATATGTTTACAAATTACCATTAAAATAATATTACACTATTTTGATTAAATTTTTAAATTACCTTTTTTTCACCTTTGTTATTAATAAATAACAATGTATTTTAAATATTCATACAATACACAAAATACTGACAATTTAATCTTAAAAAAACTAAATAAAAACTTTACCTACTATTTACCTGCAACTTCTGATAGCATCTTATCTAGAGATCCAGATCACATATATAAATTAGAAATAAAAGCTTCAATATATGGAAAACTGGAAATCGATATTTTTAACTATATTAAAAAAAAAATCTTCCCAGAAAATATTTATAATTGTCATCACTGGCCTCTATACCCTTTAGTAAGATATCTCAATCTCAACATCTTGATTGGGCCACTTCAGCAATATCATGTCACATCCCCTTTTTTTATTTTTTTTTTTACTGCAATTATGGTTCCCTTGTCCCCTCCTTTTTCAGTTTTTACATGCGTCAGAGAAGAGACCAAATCTAAGTTTGATTGACCACAGCTTAAAGACAACAAGTAGCAAAGTGGGCCCGTGAGCCCACAAGTAGGTGGCTCCATAGTTAATTACAATAATGGCGGGTGGGCCCAGCAAGCTGCTTCGTGCTTGCACATAATGGCCTCTCAAATGGACCTTGGGCCCCACCCAAATAAAGCGTTACCGGGAGCTAAGAGGCTTCCTAATAGTAGACACTAGCAAGTTTCAAAGGGTGCTTGGACTTTTGGTTGGTCACATAAAATGCTTATTAGTTGCATTTATTATAAGATGTGTCTCTTAATGAATCTGCTGACAATCATGTGAAGTTAACATTGAAGATATGAAACATGGACCAATTCTATTGTGGGAAAGTAAAATATATTTTTTTTTACAGTATTTCTTTTACTATTGTCACCACTGTGCACCACCATGTCTCCATTGCCGGCAACCACACCCTACTTGAAAGTTGAAACCTTTGCGCTCTATTGTTCATTGAACTTCAGAGGTAGCAAGATTAGACAAAAAGAGAAGCTTGATGAGGAACAAATCTAGGTTTTTAAAATAGCTGAACTTAAGTAATTACTAAGTTTTTTCAGTTTAGTGATGTTGACATATTTTTTAGTAAAGTATATGGAAACGCGAGTTCACATAAGTGGACTTTACAGTAATATTCTATGATGACTATCTGTTGGCATTCCCAACGTGAGCCCCCAAAGAAATGGACGTCTCCATTGCCATTCTTCTGCACATAACTCGTAGCACCAGAAATCAAAGACTGAGATTCATTTTAAGAAAAAAATTTGAAAACCCTTCCCTCACCTATTGGGTATTGGCTTCTCTTCCTCTCACTGTTCTCTTCCCTTCATTGTTACGTTTCCTTTCTCATTCTTACTGTTCTCTTTCCAGTTTAAACATTAAAAATTAAACATTTCATTTAATTTGATATTTTTAATTATTTAATTAATTGAGAAATATTTTTAGTGTATAATAGTATTATATTTGTTATATATATATATATATATATATATATATATATATATATATATTTGTAAATCATTATTCAAATGATATTCTGTCAAGTATATTCACCACTAAAATTTTAAAATAATGAATGTAATTTTTCATATTTTATTTATTTTTATTTTGAGTTAAAAAATATTAAACTATACTAAATTTCTTTTAATCGTCGTACCGTTTCAGGTATTGGTTTAAATACCTTGCTTGTATTAAATATTATATTGTGTAACTTTAATTCTTGTTTAAATTTTTTAGTCTTCATATTTAATAAAAAATAATATATTTTTAAAGATTATAATATTAAAGATTTATATATAAACTAATTTTAGAAGTTGAAAATAAATTTCTTTAACTCATTTTTATTTTAAAAATTGCAAGTATTTACAAATAGAGAAGTTCATATTAGTTAACTCATTTTTATGTGTGCCTTTTTAATCTTTGACTGTGACGCCATTCTTCTAATCCTTGCACATTAATATACTCGGATTCCTTACGTCGATGCAGGACCTTCTGTTTAACATTTCAGCCTTGTAGTGGATCTGATATTCTGAATAATGAGTTGTACCACATAGTTTCTTTTATTTTTCTTGTTTTTTTAATTACAAATTCAATGGATATGCGCTATATATTAGTGTAATTTTGATATTATTAACTAATTAAAAATTACTTTTGATATTTTTAAGATAATTAAACAAATTTATCAATAAAAATACCAGTGTCACACTCTTTTAGACATAATATTATCATTGTAGTACAAATTCTGGTGAATCTCCCTTTCTCTTTAATGAGTCTCTTTTAAAAAAAATTATTTTTAATAAATTGTAATTAATAAGGTGTGTGTTAAAACAATGCGTTATTACCTATTAGCATTCTTTTAATGAGTAGTTTGTAATTACATCATAATAAAAAATTATTTTATATCAGTATTATAATAGAGATTCAATCCTTGATGCATATTAACTAAGAAATTAACTTCTTTGGCTGAATTAAACCTCCCTTGATGTTTTAGCACATAGGTGTGATCAAGATAACAAACAATTCCTGTGATAGATGAAGGGGGTTTGCTTATTAAAGATCTTCTTTTGTGAATTAATCAACCAATAGAGGAAAATAAATCCCGAAATCAATGGGTTAAAGATATTAAAACTTGAAAGGACGTGAATGGGGTTGATTTGGTGTGTCCCACGGTTGGTGACCAAAACAGATACGAAGTTGAAAAAAAAAACCCTAAATATGACGACCCACCGCCCTATACACTACGAAGCTGCCATCCACTATCTTCATTTTTAGCATTATTATTTTTTAATCTAAAATTACTAGTATTCTATGGTCTTAACGTAGGATTTAAGTGAATCCATATTATAGCACTATATTACAATTTGTGTACAATAATTTGGCATTATTAAATGCTCTCACACTGTTGAGTCCTTCTTCTGAATATTAATTCATTTCTTCTGGATGTTGATAAGAAGAATAGAAGATACTTGAGAAGAGTGTCCTTGCCTGATTTGGTAAAACAGATGCTGACAAATTTTAGTCCGATAATACCGTCTGACCGAATATAATTGAATTGTGTTTAGACTTAGACTATGAATAATAAACACTAAACTATGATAGAGGTTGATATTTTAACAATTTCAAAAAACATTATACTATTACCACGGAGCGCGTGAATGATACCCTAGGGTATGCTTGTTTTATACGAGAGAAATAATATTAGAGGTAAATTGTATATTTTTTTTTATGAGATCAATACTTTTTATATTTTACTTTAATTCAAAAAGAAAATTCTTTTTATTTTTTCTATTTTCTTCGTCTAAACCAAACACATATTTAGTGTGAAAAAAAACATTAAATATATGTATAGATTTTGTTATATATAATTTTAACTTAATCCTCGATTATCACTATATACTTTATTTATTGAAGTGTATATTATATTTATACTCTAGAGAAACTATAACCTTATAAAACATCTTTTGGTTTTAGTTTTCTTTTTTTCTTTTTTAGATTTTATGATATTAAATGCCTAAGTTCATACATTTCAAACATCAACAATCTTTATGCAATCATGATTGTACAAAATCTAAATCTAATACACTATCCTAAATTAAAATATGGAATCAATTTATGTTGAGTTAAGAACCTGGTACTTTTTCTGTAAAAAAAAAAAAGAACTTGTGTACTTATTTTTTCCCATAAAATATACTTTTATTTAAAAAGACTCGCAAAAGTTTTTATTCTATTTGTTTATAAATTTTTTGAAAAAAATAGAATTAAAAAAACATATTTTTAATTATTTTGAAGAGCTATTTTTCAACTGTTCTAAAAGCGATTGCCGTTATAACTAATTTTAAAATAAAAATTACTTTTTACTACATAATTATAATTAAATAAAAATCTATTTATAATTTTCTAAAAAAATTCTTTCAAATATTTTTAAAAAGTTTAAACAAAATGAGGAGCCATTGCCAACATCCTATGTCGACTTATCTACTTTCTTTTGTTGGTTTCTTGATTCAGTTGATGGATACATTTAATACTACAAGACAAAGAGACAATAAAGTTTAAATTGCATGAACAGTTCTAGAGGCTGCTTTTGCTAACCATCTATCAACTTCACGACTTTTTCATTAACCATATACACAAAAGTAACTTCTAATTTTGTTCTTACATTTTTATCTTCATTTCTAACTTATAGGTTTTACTCCCAGGTGCATACACAAAGACACAGTTGTTCATACACATATATAATTTAACAATGCAAGTTGGAGCAATAATTCTTGTGTTTTTTCTCCTTTTCCCCCTCCATCATTTAAGTTAAGTCCTAAAGGACTCGACCCTTCAATCTTCTCATGAGCCTTTATGTTTTTTTAACAGGGTTGGAAAGAGACTTTTCTTCCTCATTTCTATCACTGATTCGTGCATTATTACTATCTAGAAGGAGGCAGTAGGACCAAAATCATACATGGGTGTGCGACATAATTACCCCTGTGGTGATATGTTTCTACGCTTTTAAATATTTTCATTGATGGGAGACCCAACTATCGAAGCAAATAGTACATTTTCTTTTAATTCAAAATTTATTTTCATATCATTATGTTTGTACATTTTTTTGGTACACATAGATATTTTTTTTAAAAAAATCAATTATGCTCAAGATTATAATTAATAAAATTCTCTCTCAAAATATCTATTGCAGTTGATGCTCAAGACTTGAATTTGGATTCGACATCATAAGTTAAATGGAAAAAAATGTTACCTGAGTTGATTTATGCATCAAGTATATATTTATACAATATTTTTTTACAATAAAAAGAGAATTAAAAAAAAGTGTGTATTAAGATGATTGATGTGGCTAAAAGAAAAAAAAAAGAAAATCAATTATAAAAAAGTATTGTGAAAGTGTGATATATGAATAATAATGCTTTTTTTTAATAAGCAAAAGATATGAATAATAAATAATGTTAATATAACTAATTTTAATTTTATGGATTGCTTTGATAGCGTGTTTGGATTTGAGTTCCCGATCCACCACATCTTTCAAGTTTTTTATGTCCATAATTCTCAATTGACGCAAAAACAAATATTTTTTGCTTCAGTTGTATCCATGTTGACGATAAAAAACGCCAAACCAAACACATGCTATGAGGCTCTAAAGGGGGCACCCTAAGAAATGAGGGTACAAGTTGAGTAGTGGAATCACGTAAGGCAATGAGGGGGGTAACTACAAAAATGAGAAACACGGTTGTGATATTTTACATACAAAAGTTAGGAACACGTTGATGGAGTAGGCATCATGTGGCTTATATATATACAGTCAGTTACATTCACATGGTGATAATTGCCATTCACTTGACAGTGTGATGGCTAGAAAACCCCACTGCCTATTTTCCCTTCCCAATTAACTTGCTCTGCATTAATGATGAGTATCTGTGTGATGACAACGTTTCAACCATGGAAATTGGAATAGATGCCACATTTCCCTTTTGGGAGGTCACCTATGTGTGGCAAGTCCCTTTATTTTTATTGCATGGGAATTTTTTTGGTTTGTGTTTTTTATAAAGCTTGGTGTATATTGTTTAAACAATTTTTTTGTTGGTATGACTAAATTGTTCATGGGGTAGGGTTGATTCAAGGTCTCTCTAAAATTGAAATTGAGAACACATTAAAGTGTAAAACCAGTTCATCTTCGTTGGGAACACGTATCTGGTTAATTCAAGAATCTTTCAGAGCAAAAGTTCAATTGGCAAATGGGTAATAATTTAACAATGAAAACTCTAGAATAATTGTTGCGTTAGCCTCTGACAGGGCTAAGGGAGTCTGGTTGATGTTTTACAACTCAATTTTTTTTTTATAAAAAAAACTTGAACTCAAAAGGCTACATGATAGTTGATATATGCTAGTACTAGGATTAACTGTTATTTTCGTCCCCTAGTACTGGGTTCAGGTGATTTTGGTCCCAAAGTTTTTAATTGTTTAACTTTTTTGTGTGCATATTTTAAAAATTGGTAATTTAGTTCATTTATTAAGTAGTCATTTAATTATTTACGGAGCTGTTGACCTGATTCTGGGGTTGACTACAGCTACTTCATTGTGAATTAAAATCGGGCCCGGCAACCACAAGGTTATTGAGACAGATGTCTCAGGCCCCAAATTGTCTAGGGTAACAACTTTTTTTTTTCATTTCATTAATAAATCAATATTGTTAATTCAATTTATTAGGAGATAAAATTTGTTTTGATTTTATTTATAAGATATTTGAGGCTTGGTTTGTCTTTAAATATTGACACTTCTTCCAACAAAGATTCAAATTTTAGTTTCCTCCTTGTGTTAAATATACAAAAATTACTCTTTTTAGAATATACGAACAAATTAACTAATAAAAAATTGGATACTAAAATCAATCAAATGATGTACTAGAAAACCAAAAATAAATAAATGAAACCTTAATATTATGTAACATGAGAGGAAAACAAAGGAGATATTTCTTTGATAATAGAGATAGAAAATGAATCGCTCGACCTGATTGTATCCGACAAGTCAAGGTATTTGAGCCGAACAAATTTCTTGTGGGTTCTATATGTATTGCTCAATCAAAAAAATAAATAATACCAAGCTAAATAAGTTTGTTTATTTTTGGACTTGTATTTTATGGCCTAACCTAGCCTATCAGATAAATTGCCCTAGTTTTTTTCAAGCTTGAATTTCAAGGACATAACTTTACCTTATTAAGAAGCTATTGGAGTTGGATCACCATCATTTTACTACCTCTATTTGGCGGTATGATCTATTTTCAACATATGTAACGATAGAAAGGAAATTACTGAAAAATAAAATGTTTGTAGGCATTAACTTTAAGCGATTCGATTTTGGTTGAGGTAATGGGCAATTTATTTAAACTTTAAAAATGATTCTAAAAAAAGTGTTTTTTAAAGGTGATTTTTTAAGAAGTTGGTAGCTAGGAGTTTTTCTTAAAATAAAAGCAGAAAATTGTTATTTTTTTTAAAAGAGAGTTTAAATAAAAACATCAAAAAGAAAAAAAAAACTTAAACAAACAGACCAGTATATATTACTATTCAACATATTTCAAAATTCATGCTAAACTCAATTTTAACTATCGATCTTACTTTTAAAATCATGCTTCATTTATTGAACTGGAAAACAAATAGATTTAAAAAAAGCAGTTAGTTATTATGTATATCTACTGGCACGGGTGAAGGAAATAAGAGCAAATATATAGAATAAAATAATTTTATTATTTCATTACATTTGAATATTTCTGTAGATGATAATAAAATACATGCACAAAACTGGATTAATCTAGTTCGACAAATTGAAGGAAAAGAAAAGGAGGGTACTTGATAGAATAGAATAAAATACATCCTATCATGTTTCACTCTATTTTATTCTACTTCATCTAATTTCTCTTGGTCAATCCAAATATACCGTAAAGATAGGAAGATTTAGTGAAGAATAGGAACAAGCTTTTTGTGTTAGACAAAACGAAGGAAGAATAGAAGACAAAGTAAAGAAAAGCAATTGCAGATGATTTTTTTGATTAATACTTTTTACTACAATTCTTTAAAGTTCAAGCTAGCCAAGAAACCAATTGTCGCCGTTGCTCTTCACCAAATCATTTATTTTAAAATCATATAGAAAAGAAGAATTGAAGACGTTTTCCACTACACCTTCTTTTTACAAGACCTTGTACATTCTCATTGGCTATCTCTTGTCAAGACAATACAGACTAAACACCATATAATGGAACCAATCAACTCAAACATTTAAAATGTTGACTTATTGTTGAGCACATGGAATTTAACATTTAGTGTAATTTGAAAGAAGATATAGGCTTAAATATTAGATTATATTTTTTTAGTCAGAGTATTATTAATGCAGAGTATTTATGAATGCTTGAACATGATATTTTAGCTAAGAAAGTTAAATCCAGTTTCACTTAAACCAATGACTCAATAATAATATTTCCTTATCTCAAAGTAAAATACTGTTCAATAAAAAAGTGTTTAAGAGGAAAAATTAGAATATTAATGAACGATTTATATATAATGATCCGGTCATGATATTAGGGTTCAAAGGGACATAGAAAATAGTAGAAAGTGGAAATAAGTCTAATAGCATGTCTTTATCCTCACGCAAGTGCACCAAACACTATTCAAGCGACAAAGACAAAATGTTCAAAAGTGCACTAAGTAGAAAAATTCCAAAGACCAATAACCTTCCATATCACCCAAATTTGTGGTTATAAATAATTTAATAGTCAGTTTCGGTGAATAAAGCCATCACTTGTTCCGAATAAGACAAAACAGCCGGTAAACGTGATTAATTAATAAAGTGAATAGAAACATAAACAAAATCTTGCTTAGGGGTCTTTTGATAGTACTAAAACCTATAGCCATAGTTTCCTAGAAGTCTCCTAGTCTTTTCGTCCTTAACCTATTCTCTCTGTGTTGTCCCAAATTCTGTTATTTTCTGTTGAGGGCATTTGAATGCACAATTTTTGTTAGGCACACTAGTCAAATTTAGAGAAGAAATTTATAGATTGACTAGGTAGATAAGCTTGTTCAATATGTCACAATTTCAATTAATTCATTGATGGGTATACGTTTTGGAGATCGGATTGGAGAATAGGCGATTGAATGGGACATGGGAAAGAAGAGGGAGCTGAATCTTAAACTGGGCCTTTGGTTTACCACAGATTTGGTCTTCCAAGTCAAGCACAGGTCAATTCCACACAAATTGATGATTTTGAAATTCCAAATGCCCCAATTGCAAGTTTATGGCTCTACACACTCTAGAATCTAGATATTAAGTTGGAATTAGAGACTAATCTGAGATTGTGATCTTTATTCTTTATTGTTCACCACATGTCTTTCTTTGGCGGGCTTCTTGATTGCAATTTCTCCATACTTTTCATTGTTTGTGTTTTTTTATATTGTACAAAACTTATTAGAATATCATTGTATTTATTTTGGATAACAGGTTGTGGGTGTCTCTCATGTTTCAATCACTAGGTAAAAAAAAAATTAATTTCACATGTAGTGGGTGATTGTCGTTGATCCAAACTTTTTTTATACATGATGAGAATTAAACTTGAAATCTTCTACTAAATAAATTGTTTTCACAATTATAAAATGCATAAATACTTTACACCATTATATAGTGGTATTAATCCAAAGGGTTAGCATATATATTATTTTAGGTTTAATTATTTGACTTATTTTCATACTTTTATCAAAATTTGACTTAAGTTCCTGTATTTTGTAATTGGGTTTCTCAACTTTTATTTATTTTTAATTTTAGTGAATCTTTCCATGTAAATGTTGTTATGAAAAATTAACCACATATATCTAATTAGAGATGTAAACAATAGATTAATGCTTTTGAATTGTATTGTAAACACAATTAAGTCAATCATGAGAAAATCTTTGCTAATCAATTCAACCTAAGTACTTTTTCAAAAGTTTCACAATTGTTGGTCGATATCAAATAGAAGAGAAGACAACACAAAATGTTATTTGATATGTACTAAACTTTAACTAGATTTATATTTTTTTTTCTTTTCCTACTTTTATATCTTATATTATTCTCATATATTCTAACTATCAAACAAAAAGTCTTAAAGGTTAATAGAAAGATACCTTGAGTTAAAAAATAATTAAAATCAATGACAGTTTGACCTATTGAAGTATTGAACCAATTCATTTTCTCCAGTTGTATTTTCTTTTTCTTTTCGATTTACTTGGAATAGTAGATTAAGTGTGTGTTTTGATATCATTGGGTTCCATTAAACTCACATTCATCACCAGTCAATACTCACTTTGCTTGTACATTTATACGTTGAAAATATAAAACTTCCATTAAACGGGTTTCCAAGCACATCCTAAAACTCATTCTATTCACATATCACTTTTTTATTCCTTCACATTCTCTATTTTTTTTTTTATCTTTTAAAATGTTGTTTCTAAAATGTATTTTTTAATTTATATCTAGAAACTAATTTTCAATATATATATATATATATATATACATATATATATATATATAAAGAAAATGCAAAATAAATTTCCGGTAAACTAATCAAGGGAGTTCCCCTTTTTTCCTTTTTTGATATTTTGTTTAGTTTTTTAAAAGGGAAAATGGTCAAAGATGTTTTTAATTTTATTTATTTTGGCATGCATGGTGTATAGTCAACGTGGCTAACAATATTATACAGTTTCCACATTTTTTTTACATGTCAATTTCATGCAGATAAATCACCGTGCTCCAACAGTAAGCACCAATTCTTCTACTCGCAGTTTCAAAATCTTCTCTCATCCTTTTTTATTCTTAAATTTAACCAAAAGTATAATTATAATTTCAAATAAAATTTACTTCTTTCTTTGCGGAATATATGATTTACTTTAAAAGGTGCAATTCACTATCATATGTTGTTCTATTTAATAGTTTTAAACGGGTTTCGAAGGCTCAAGAAATTGAGGAACATCATCACTTAAATTCATATTTGAATCTCACTTCTGATTAAAAAAAAAATTGGATCTCACTTTACAAATTAAATTATATAAACTTTTTTAAGTCCAGTTATACTTATTTGCCTCCACTTTTGTCTTTATTTTAATTAATCAATTTATTTATTCTTTTTTACAAAATTACTGTGCAGATATGTTTGTAATAACTGTAGTACTGTACTTCAATTATATTGAATAGGGTTTCTTTGCATGTGCACACTGCAGACTCAAGTGACTAGGCTAGCGTGTGAACACTAAAGCCCATGGTCAACACCATTATTTTATAACATTTTCAAGTTTGAAGTGACTACTATTGTGTCAATACAATGGATCGATATAGCGATTAACACATGTAAAGAATTATATTATATTATTCATAATTTTTTATAATATTATTTTTATACTAGATAATTTATTTCATTTTTTTTCTCTTTTTTTGAAAATATACAAACTTATTATATAAATATAAGTTTTTATATAAAACCAAAGTGCTAGACATGATCGAGTGAGGACCATATTTTTTTTAAAGAGTGGAGACCACAGTTACTTAAGGTTGAGTTTTTGTTTAATCACGAGGAGTACTATTAATACTTTTATCAAGTATGTGGATTTGTTTTTTTCCCATAATTCCTCTCACTATTATACATGATACTTCTAATACAAATTTTTTATTTAACACATGTTTGACCTAATATTTATTTTTTAAAAAATAGAATTCTGAGTGAAATTTATTAAATAATTAATAAATTTGAATTATTTTACGATCCATGATCAATTTTAATTAAAAATAAGAATATATTATACAAACATTTCCCTGCTTCATTGCGTTCTAACTTATTAATTTATTCATTTCTCTGGATTAGTTGACTGACTTTTTGACTCAATAGTGATTATGTGTCCGAAAATGCACCGCTAGTACAGATACCATGCATGCAATTTTTTAGCCAGAAAAGTCTATTAATCAATTAATATTATCTCATGATCATAAAATAAAGCCAGCGTTGACCTCAATACTACTGCACTGTGATATCATGCCGTATATGTTCGTAATATTTAAATAAACTTTACAATTTTAAATTTCTTAATTAATAAAATCATATATAATTTGATATGTAACTCGTTAGCAACAAATAATAGAAATTACAGTATTTATTCCCACGAGCATCTGTCATGCTTCATAAATCATATAATATAAAAATCATTACCAGAGACCTAAAAAAGAATGATATAAATAAATAGGTCTAATAAGTCTAAAAAATACTCTCTAAATTCACATTCTTACCTCTTCGATCTCACAAATATATAATTGGTTCGAGTTTTTTTTTAATGAAGGCCAAAATGAATATAGAAGCTGAGCCTCTGCCACAAGGTGTGGAGAGATCAGCACAAGAGAGAGTATACATTCAGCAATGACAAATTCAAATTCAGGACAAAAAGATATATAGCAATAAGTACTAGACCCGCAGATACATATTACACCTCACGGATCCATGAACAAATTAAGAATGTCCTTCCCATCTGAGACACCAGACTGAAACAAGAACAAGCCAATTGTCTTCTAATTGATTTGATACCCAATGGTGTAGTTCAGCTGACAATATCCGTTGAATTTATGGGAAACGACTTAAATTTGGTTCTTACAAAATATACTTTTGGAGAGTGGTGATGAACCTTAGGTATGACTAAATTCTGAATCGAGTAATTAATAAAAAAAAATCTAATTGATTTGATTCAAAGCAAAGGTTGCCAGCGGCCATTAGTAGAACGAGAATGAAGCATGGGTTCCCTCAATTTGCTTTCAATCAGTTCCATAATCTAAATTAACTTGTGTTTTAGCACCTTCATACAAGGCTGAGTCTGGTTGAAGATTGCATCGTTCCTATGCAGCCATAGTGTCCATATTCCTGCAGTCCGTCCACTTGCTGAAGGGAGAGGTTTGAGTGTTAGATTTCGATCTTTTAAGTATATTATCGGAGATTATATATATATATATATGAGATTCTCCTAAAATTTCATGCCTTATAGTGGTGCTGAACAAAAATAATTAATTATATGAAAAGAGATTAATTAAGAAAAGGAGAATCAATAATTTATATATATATATATATATATATATATATATATATATATATATATATATATATGTGTGTGTGTGTGTGTGAGGGAGAGCAAGCATTTTAGACACTGTTCGTGATGCCTTTTGGACTCATAAACTTATAAAAAGGTTTGGGATTGAAAAGCAGAATGTCTGAACTAAATAGTAATAGACACTGTCAAAATTAGTTAATGGTTAACTAATTTGAGAATAAAATAATATTAATAGTTCTATTTTGTTTCCTGCAAACTGAAAACCAATTCAGTCAAAGCAAAAAAAAATAAAAATTACACTTATCATACATATATATACAAATCTTATTCTTATATTTAACAAAACTTAACATATTGTTTGTATATGTGAGTTTAAAGGCATAAGATTTAGAAGATTGAAAATCGATTTAATTTTACCAACTGCAACTTGTCTTGTGATAATGTTTATTTGAGTTTGACTTTGCGTAGGTTTGACCATAGAGTGAACCCTTTCGGTGAATCATGGGTTTGTGAGTTGTGACGATTTCTGTAATTTAATTAATTTTTCTTAACGCTTTCTTTAGTAGAAACTAGTGACTAGTTATGGCCTTGTGGTATGCTTTCTTTGCCTTTGGTATCCTTTATTTACGACGTGTTTTCCTTGTTTCTTTTTGTCTTTTCACTTTCTTTAAGAAATAATAGAAACACAAATCCGTTATATGATCGTGTTTTTGTTATTTCTAGAATGAAATGAAAAAAAAAAAAATAACAAATGTGTAACGGATTCATGTTTTCATAAGAATATATATCTTTTTTTAAAAAAGTTGTAAATCCTTTTGCTAGGGACAAAAACAAAGGGATTGAACTCAATAACAAACTCCTTATAAAATATATTAGCCAAAAATTTATTATAATTAATTTTGATCTAATAATATTTTTTTTTACATATATAAATTTTAAATAAAAATCATAGATTTTATAAAAATTTATAATGTAAATAAATTAATTAGTAGATTAAAATTAATTTTCATAAAATTTATTATATAAATTTACATGTGTATTAAATATATATTTAAAATTTTAATGTTATATATAACAATACTAATTATTGTATAACATAATAAATGTGTTAGTTCAATTGGTTAGAGCATTATACTATTAACCCTGAAAGTCACACTCTTATTTTTATGGATTACAAATCCATAAACTTATTCTCATGGATTACGAGTATGTTTACCAGCAAAATACTTTTAGAGTTTATAATAATTTACTGGGTGTACTAGCTGCACCAAGCAATTACCAATATATTATTTAAGCCCTTAATTCAAATTCATTAGGCCCATTCAGAGGGCCACGACGCAAGCCCATGCACCCTCATTAATGCGCAAAAATAGAAAAAAAAAAAGAGAAAAGGATCTGCAACGCATTTTGTATCTGAAAGAAAAAGAGGGTTCTCATTTCGCAACCATCGGCCGCACTTACTCTTGTTCTCAAGGGATTCGATTTTCTCTGCACTCACTTCTAGGGTTTCCTCCGCGCTATCAGGTTTCTCTTTCGTTTTCGGTTATCCATTTCTTTAATTTCTTTCCTTTTGGTTTTTGCTGGCTGATGTTTTCGCCCAATCGGTTTCCATTGAAATTTGCGTTCTTCACTCTTCCATTTCTAAAATCGGTGTTTTTTTTTTTTTGCGTTTCTTTCTCCTTTTCGAGTTATCCGATTGAATGGGTGTTTCTGGAATCCGTTCGTCGCACCGTTACGGCGTGTTAGGTGTTGATTATTTAGGGTGAAACAATATTTTTTTTAAAGATGCGTATAACACATAATAGGCTAATTCAAAGGCACTCTTGTAGTTGCGTATAGATCTGTGGTTTTCGTAACTTCTGTAGTTGATAGTTCCTCCTGCTACTCGTTCTGGATTTGATAATGTTGTTGTTTTGAAGTAGCGTAAGATTTTTGCACATTCACAATTGAGGTTCTGCTTTTTTGTTGTGTTAAGTCAGGTTGTACAATTTGTTTCGTTTTAGTATTCAACTGTTCAATTAGCAAGGTTCTCTTGCGTTTTTTCTTTTTAACTTATTTTTCCTTTTTATTTTGGATTATTGATACTGATATATAGCATTTTCGAGTTTGGGACTTTTCCCTGATAGAAACTAATAGTGCTATTCGTTTCCCTATAATTGATAATTGATGCTGTTTTTTTTTTAAAATTTTTTTTGGAAAAAGTATGATTTAGTAATATGTTTCCTTAATCTTCTACGTCTTTCTCTTTTATCCCTACTTTTTTTTATATCTTTTTCTATTTCTCCGATCATGTACGAACTTTATATTACTTGTGTTGCAGCAATCATGGCCGACGAAACACCAAATGAGATGAAGGAGGAGGTTCCAGAAGTGAGTTCGTTTCCCTGTTAATTATCTGTAACTTAAGTAAATGATTTCCCACTGTTTTTCCTTAATTGGGCGTAAGGTACCATAAAATTGGGTTTTAAAAGTTCTGTTCCAATAAATTATTTGTTATGATGGTCTTTTGTTGCATATTTCGGTCACCAACCTCCTTGCCACTTTAGTATGTTGTATCAGTATCATCTTCTGATGCCCTAATTTGTAAATCACAGATTGTTCCTTTTGATCCTACCAAGAAGAAGAAGAAGAAGAAGATTACAATTGTAGATCCTGCTGATGACCCTGTGGAGAAATTGGCTGAGAAGACAGAAAACCTCTCAGGTATGCAAAATAAAACAAGCAATTTCTTTTTGTGGTTTTGTTTTTGGTGCTATCTGCAAACTGTGCTTATGCATGATTCCCATTTATTTTTCACTTGCAGTTTCTGAGGGGGTTGAGACTGCATTTGCTGGTTTGAAAAAGAAGAAGAAGAAGCCTGTAAGTCATATTTATGCTTTATCCTATTTGCTATCTCTTGATCTTGAGAGTTTGAGTTTTTCATGTAGCTAGTTTTTTTTTGGAAGCAATTTGACCCCTGATGTTTTTGATTGTAGGTTGAAATGAGTAACTTGAATGATGAGAGTGGAGATGCAAATGAAGATTTGGATGGTGAGCAGCATATACCTGTGTAAATATTTAGTGTCAATAGTGGACTTCGTGATTGTTCTGATTGCAAGTAGTAGTATCTTGAGGGATTTTTTTGTTACCGAACACTGAATATTTGATATACTTTTTCGCTTTTAGATCACCCTGAAGATGATGAAGGAGAAGTGGTTGCTCCCGAGGCTCGCTATCCTTGGGAAGGGAGTGATCGTGATTATGAATATGAGGAGGTTTGTTGTTTTTTAGTACTCTTCTGCTATACTGCTACAGTGACCTCTCAATTGAAAATGTCGATGGGAAACTTATTTTATGTTGATTATGTCCTTATCACTTGGTTGAAAAGTGCTTCTGAGCTGATTTTAATTTTTATCCATATTCGTTTTGTTCATCTGCCCTTCTGTGTCTTCTCATTTGTTTTTAGAAGGTTGATGATATTAGGGGGTATTGATGCTTTAGGTTCTTTTATATGCTTGAAAATTTTAATATCATAGCATTTTATATAATGATTTATGTGTGCCTTGGTGATGCATCTAAATATACAGGAAATTGTGAGTACTTTGTCCTTCTTGGATAAAAAAATGTCAGTTTTGGTAAACCTTGACCCTTAAACCATCTGCATGGAATTGTTATTTATATTTTACTGTTATGTCTTTCCTTGTAAATTGTCTGTCTCGCCTACCATACATCTCTCTTCATTATTCTGATGCTTTTTCCGTGCAGCTTCTTGGCAGGGTGTTTAACATTCTACGTGAGAATAATCCAGAACTAGCTGGAGATCGGCGAAGGACAGTTATGAGGCCTCCTCAAGTTCTTCGTGAGGGCACAAAGAAAACTGTGTTTGTCAATTTTATGGATCTATGCAAAACGTATGTTTAATATTTTATGCAAAATGCTTAATAGTACAAAGTAATGTGATGAAAGTTGTTTCACAAAACACTTGGGCTTGTTTCTGTCTTTTCTCTATTTTCTTTTATTTTTGTTATTCACTCAATGAAATGTAGACATGCTGTTTTGTGATGTATGTTACAGAATATTTTCTTACTGTATATGATAGGAACCATGGTTTTGCCAGGTTTGAGACATTTCTACTAATCTGTTGATTCTATTCAGCTAATAATGATTGTTACCATTGGTTATTTATTCCTTTGTTGACTGTATGTGTTCCCCCGCGACATATTTGTCTGCATATAAGAAAGTAATTTTACATCATATATGTTTCCCTCTTGTTAATGTACTTTTACACAATCTTATATAGGATGCATCGGCAGCCAGACCATGTCATGGCTTTCTTGCTTGCTGAATTGGGTACAAGTGGCTCCCTTGATGGACAGCAGAGATTGGTTGTAAAGGGAAGGTTTGCACCAAAGAACTTTGAAGGAATTCTGCGACGATATGTCAGTAAGTATTTGTTTTTTATATTTGATAATCTGTTGTGGTTTCAGAAATAGGTTGGAAAGTATGGAACAGAGTGAGCCTAGCAGACATGAACTTCAAAAATTCTCCCTTGGCTATTGCTTTTCTGTCTATTTTCGGGCCATCAGTTGAAGTTGATATACCTCTTTGTTTTTTTCAGATGAATACGTTATTTGCCTTGGGTGCAAGAGTCCGGATACTATACTTACAAAGGAGAATCGTCTCTTCTTTCTCCGGTGTGAGAAGGTGAATTTTTTATACACTTTTGCTTGGTTCTCTTTTAGTACCTATAGTTTTTAAGCCAAGTGTCTGCCCTTACCCACCTTGCGATAAGCTCCTCTCAAAGGTGATGGTTTCTTTTAATATTTTGTTTTATTTATGATCAATTAGTCTATAAGGGATTTTGGTTGGTAGTTCATTCAATTTGTGGTCAAGGATTATGGAACTTTATCTTAATGTTTAAGGATTATTTTTTGCATACTTCTCGAATCACTGTTTATTTTGTGAAAGTAGTGAGATCCAAAATGATTGAAAGTTGCGTTTGTCTTATATCTGGTAACAGCACTGCCAAACGTGAATGTGTTGTGGGCACTCTGCGTTCTGTCATTAAAAATCCTATAATACTGTTTTTTTTTTTTTTTGCTTTCAGTGTGGATCAGGAAGATCAGTTGCTCCAATCAAGGCTGGTTTTGTTGCTCGTGTTGGCCGAAGGAACACAGGGACATAGTCCCTACTTTTAATAAATGTAATTGGCTGAGGATATGAACCTTTTTCTTAAAGTTTTGCATATTATATGATGTCTCTCTTACTCTTAACTCCAATTGAGTTTGTTGCAGTAAATGGTATCTTTTGAGTCAATATTGTTATATCTTTTTCTTTCGGTGCAAGTGAAAATGATTGTCACAAACTAATCATTTAGGAAATCCCGAATTTTAGTTCCATTTAAGCTTATACTTCGCTTTTTAGAGAGTCTAGTATTAGTATGATTTGCATAAACTTTCAAGTCTATTATTCATGTGGTGGTGATGGGAGTGTTTCATAATCTTCCAATTTTATTGATTCACAGAATATACTTGACACCCAAAATAGAAACCTCTCAATCTCAACAAAGAGCAACCTGTAGGTAGTAAATAACTCAAATTTCAACGTTCCCTTCGTACAGCATCCCCGAGAGAGATTGTAATAAATCAGATCCGAAACTTCTTAGCCTTTGCACCACTGTTTTGGTTTTTGCATTATATATATGCATCTTTGTGAATATATCCAGTGATTTGTTTTGCGGACAGAGTGAGCCAGTGAATCCAAGATTCTACTAGCTACATTTTCCTCCCTTGTGTATTCTCAACAACCAAAATTAGCCATGTAATGAAAGTTAACATTATAATGGTCTTGAGTTTAATTAAAATACTTTTACATTGTAAATATTTTTTACTTTGTACAATTATAATGGTCACGTGTATTAACATTATTGACTTTTTGCAATTAAGAATAATTAATATATACATTGTTAATATTTTTTTTTGTATAATCATTCAATTATCTGCCTTGTACCATAAGTTTGTTTCATTTTATAAAGTCATATAAAAATGATCTGTAATTGATTGACATTATTTATTTCTAAAATTACAAGACTCTTATTTTTTCTTTCTTTCACACTGTAATAAGATTTAATATCTATTATTAGTCTCATTATATTAAATGATGATGTGATAAAGACAAAATGTTATTATCAAGTTTAAATATAAATACGTAGTGAAAATAAAATCATGTTATTATTTATTATTTATTATTTATTTTTAAAAAAATTAAATTATTATATTTCATTAACTAATAATTTTTTTTTTAAAAAAACTTCCTAGTCTCCCTCTTCTCACCCTCCAAGTTTGCCATATTTGCCGTTGAGGGCCTGTTGGCTTCCGTGGCGAACGCGTGGCACGATTCCTCCACGCCCTGCATGTTTGCCACAAACGCTGCCACCTTGATCCTCGTGGCGAGGCGGATCGCGTTGCATGCCTTCTCCAGCTTCTCTGGCACCGTGCCAGAGAATGGAGACCTGCATGCCCTCCACTGCGGCGCAGTGCGCCAGTGCCAGCCCAATGCCGCTCGATTCGCTTGTGGCTGAGGCGTGTGGAGAAGGAGTTGGTGGCGTCGCAGAGGACGGAGAAAGAGAGGCGGAGCAGCGGCTTCGTCCGACATGGGTCTACGTGTGGCTGCGGAGGAAGATAGTTATTTGGCGCCACTTAAGATTAGAGAGCTGATATTGAATCAATCGTTTTTCGGAGGAACCAAGAGGGTGCCTTCGAAAGTGAGGCTTATGGACGATCTGGTTTTGGCACCCCACGTGTGTGATTTGCTGTGAAAAACATTACAAGAGTCTTGGGAGGGATACTAATAGAAAAATCCAGAAAGCCACAAAAGGAAACGAAAGAATGCCAGAGTTCCATGATGAGGTTCTTGCTGCCTCTCAAGATTCTTCCCCTCAGCCTGAGGTTCTTGCTCCTACTGTTGATGAGGTTCCCACCCCTCAAGGGTTTCTGCTACACCTAGGTAAAATTCTCATGTCCTTTTTTTAGGCACAATTCCTATGCCTTGGACCACAATGTTAAGAGAAATATTATTTTATCATGAAGTTGTTTGTTAAACTTTGCTCGATGGCAAAGTCCTTTTATAAGGCATTAAGCATGGAACTACAATATATACATTCTCATTTTTCTTGCTGTGGCAACTCTTGCAATTGCATCCATGCTAGAGGCAGTTCTTTCTAGATACAACTGATGGATGATTTGTTCTTAATTAGTTATTAACATATTTAAATATTTTTACTTCACCAGATATGTAAATACGACGCTACAATAAGTATGCAAAAAAGTTAGCTGGTAGCAAATGAGGCAGGCATGGTCTTAATTTCAAAAAGAAGAAGAAATGGTATGGACAATGGAGCTCTGATCAGACAAAATGGTATTACTATCAAAAGTGCTTCAAGTTATCACCCAACTGATCTCTATACATACGTAGGAATAAGGTTTGTCCAGTAACATTTTTATTTTAATTAATAGTACTATGTAGATAATTAATATTTCTTCGAATTTATATCAGTATTGTAAAAAGATGTAATTAATACTGGTCATATTTTAAATTAATATAAGACATTTTTTTTTTCAATTGAAGAAAACCACTATTATCATGGCCGGTCATTGTGACTCTTTTGAGTCCAATAATAAAAGTGTTAAAATATGTAAAATTTATGTGAGAGTAAACACAGTTATTCCTTGCCTTGTTTAATTTAGAAAAAAGAATACACAAATCCGATAAAAAATTGAGAGAATTCACTTAAAGCATAATGGAACAGTAAACAACTAAATTCTTTTTCACTTATTTGACAAAAACCATCCTACAAAACCCATGACTTCTTATAATCATGAACATGTATTATAATAATATTAATGAACTAATACTTTTTTATCAAAAATATTCGGCAGTGGCTGCATACAAGCAGGACCAGTCCAAAGGTGAGAGAAACCTAAAGCAAATTCAAAAAAAAAAAATTACTTTAAGAAAAAAGTTATATGTTGAGGTTTTTTTTTTCATTATATGTAACATTTTTGTTAATATTTGTGACATTTTTTATTTTATAAAAATTAATAACAAATATATTTTTGTTAGTAGACCTAAAGCATAAGTTTTAGATGTTTTACCTTTAGACCGACCCTACATGCAAAAGACGATTTCGGCCAACTTGTGCTTATTCTCTTATAAAAATTAGGCCTGCAAAGAAGCTTTGGCAAGCATTGCAATATCTTCTCATTCTAATAAAAAACTATTGTAGCACTTTTGATCTCTATGCAGTTTTAATCTCCTTCATTGCAATTGCTCGCATTTAATTCTTATACTCTTTTGATTATTCAAATGAAGTCTCTTATCTCAAAATTTCATTTTTTTTTTAGAAATTAACATGGTATCGGAAAGTTTATAATACTCACACACCTTATTCAATCAACTAAGCCAGATCCCTTTGGTCTCAAAAAATTTCATCTAATAATTAACTAAAATGTAGCAAAGGTGAAACTAAGTTAATATAGTGATTTCAGGTGCAGCTTACCCCTGTCTTGTTGATATAAGGGCTTCTTGATCCAGAAAACAACTTCAATTTGTCACTTGTTGCCTGCTCCTGAAAGCTCAAGGAATGTTCAAATTTGTTGCCCATTACATATTACATATTCCTCTTGTACCTCCTTTGTAGGTTCTATCTCAAGTTGTGTAGTTAATGCAAACCAGTTACTTTCGTGTGAATGTTGTGTTAAGATTTGAGGTTAAGCCTGAATTCTTTGCTTTATTCATTGTAAAAATATTTCTAGCAGCATTTTTATAAACTCTGAACTTGTTTTTGGTACAAGAAACAGTAACACCATAATGTAAATTTAATCCACTGGTATCATTTACAGATGAAAGCATCAAGAATACACCTTAACAAGACATTGGTTTATATGTATGATAACTGGCATACTCACTACTGATTGATATCACAGCACAATATACCCTTAACAAGGGAAAAAGAGAAACTTACACCTTACTTTTCTATGTTTTGCAAAAGCAGTTATCCATTAATCCACAACAGAAAATATTATCTACAACCATAATATATCTGCAATTCATAGCATTTTTTTACCAGCCATTAACTATTAGCTCCAAGATTATGCTTTCTTTCTAAAAAACTTTGGAGCTTGCTTTATTCTTGTTTCAATAACTTGCCTGAGTCCCCAATTTTATTTATAATACCTTATTTTGACTTCCTTGTTTTGTTTGACAGCTTTTTAGACGCCTTTGGTTTCTCAGGTTTCATTTGCGCTTTCCCTTTTGACTCGACACTGGCAAGAAATTTTGATTTCTTGTGCGTTTTTTCTTTCTGAAATATCTACTTTTCTTAGTTGGATTTACCCCATGTGATTTAACTTTGTTGTCAATGCTACTATCTAGCAAATGCTCCTAATAACTCTTTGATTCTTTAGCTTCATATACAGCAGCATGTTTTGGCTTTTTTGTCTTGATTTTGATTCAAGACTACCGACAGATTTTGGTGCTTTGGTTACACATATTTCCATCTTCCTCTGAAATATCCTTTCCCTTTTCTTCAACGGAGTCTGGAAATGCAAAAACAATATAAATCTGCAGTAATAACATGTTGGCTTCATTATTTATTACTAATATATTATCTATAGAAACAATTAGAGAAAGTGACACATTTCAGTTCACATCATATACTTGGCATTTAATTCTAAAGCCAAGAAAATCGTTCCTGTTTCACGGTGGGTCTTGCAGTCAAGCTCCCTTCTGCCTTTGCACTTGAGGGTCAATCTCCGCCTTTGCACTTAAGGGCCAATTAAGCTGCAAAGGAAAAGTCCAAAGCCAATCCTAGGAAACAGCAAAACTTCATAGAATCTTTCTGTCCAGAGTCCGCATCTTCACAGACGTTGGGGTGGACGCACGCTAAGGTGGAAAAGACCCACTAATATGTCCAACATACCTGCTGCAATATGATGAGAAGCTATTCCCGGGAACAAAAAGGATCGAAACCTTTCACGCCCCACGCAGGATTTACGGATTGTATCTTTCTGAAAAATGGACTTCATAAATTGACAATCAATAATATTATTATAGTTTCAAATCAAGAAAATATCATTATAAGGAACAACTAGTAGAAAAGGAGTATGAAACTTGAATGCAAATTTTTGTTTTGTGACTTAAAAGATCAAAATGCTAGTTTGATTGTTAAGCTATTTATGCTATGAAAGGGAAAGTTCATTTGAAATCTCAAGACGTAGGCTCTTGCATTTTATATAACTCAGCCTTGATAGAGGAGAATATCAATTATGTGAAGCATGTCACCTCCTTCTTAGATGCTTTCCTAAAGAAGCCAATTCAAGAAAAATGAAACCTCTCCAACTTGTTCATACTAACCAATCTAGCCTTATTTGGCATTGAAGAGAGGAAGGGCACTAAACTTCCATTATCGATCGATTGCAAGCTACAATAATTTTTTAACCTGCTATGGAATTAGTCTGAATGAGTGATCCATTAGGACTAATCAGTGATAGGGCTCATGCAGTTGCAATAGGTTCTACTAGAGGCCTTCCAACTTGTGGTTTTAGTCAGTTTTTTTAAATCCTGGAAACTCCATCCCAAATCCTTGATAGCAAAAGCGGAACCAAGTAAATTGAACAATCATGAAATTCAAAACATAACAGAACACCATATATACTAACATCGGTTGAAAAAGTTAATTAGGCATTTCAATGTGAACATGACAGTCTTAATTTACACAAGAATATATGCTGCTCAGATCACAAAGGATCTGATCTTATGAAGGAAAAAGAATGTTAATATTATATCATCTGTAACAAAATGCTGAATACATCAAACCTCTTCTTGTTTAAATTCTCCAGGTTTCTGTTTTCTAGCCTCTTTAATTTGTGCATAGAAACAAAAAATGTGAAATGCTTTTCACTGCCATGCAGGTCTTAAAAGACAAAAGTTGAAAGATTTATTAGTTTTTCCACTTATTTTTTTATGAAAACAAAAATTCGTTAATCCAAAGCACTAGAGAAGGCAACAATGAATGCCCCTCTTGATGGTCACTAATAACACTTCTGCATATTTGAAACTGCTATGGAATAATGCTTCTTACTGTGATAGAGGAAAATTGACTAGAGAAGTGATCATTTGTTAATTGAATATGTGAAACCATAGTTAAGAACTTTTTGCTTTATCCCAAACAGAGGTGCATATGTTGTTGAACATGAAACCATTTATTCTCCAAATTTGGTCAAGAGTGGTTGCAGAAGTGTTATTCCAGTTAGCCAGGAGAGAGGTCAGAAATTTATTTTTCTTGGAGAATATGCAAAAACACACTTGTTTTTCCTTACTATTTTCTTAATCACTCTCCTTTGCATATTAGAAAAAAAAATAATTTTAATTAAGGCATTTAAAATTCTTTAGAACTCTCAAATAATTCAAACACAATAAAAAAAATACCGAAAAGAATGACTCATTTTAAGAAAGTTAACAAAACATTTAATAGTTAAAACTTGCAAAATATTACTCAAACGATGAAATTATAATTTTAACTAAAAACTTTTTAAGTTAGTTCAAATGCTATACCAAATAAAAAATAGATTCTAAAGAATACAATAAGTTAGAAAACAGATTAATTTATTAAATATAACTAAATATATTTAGTTTAATAAAAAAATTATAAACTGATGGAAATAATTAACCAGCACGATTTGAAACCATCTTTATAAGAGGAATGACTTGCAAGTGTAACACGTACTATTATGTAGTAGGATATAGATGAAAAGTTAGGGCGTGGGATTTTACTTTAATTAAAATGAAAAAGTTGTAGGACGTTAGGCATTATTTACAATGGATTTGACTTCTGAAATTCCGGCCCCCCATTTAAAAGTGCCTTTCAAATTTCAGAGCTTCTTTTTATTTCGGCAATTAACCTAAAAAGACAAACAAACAAAAAAAGAAAAGAAAAGGAAAACGACTTTTACTTTTTTGAGCAGGAATAATGCAAATGTACCACAAGTGAATGACTTTCATCTAAGTGACGCGGCAGTAGTCGAAGCTTAAAAGATGTTTTGCTTTGGCTTATGAATAATTGATGCTACTGTAGGGTGGCTCAAGACAAATGAGGCAGCTAACTAAAGTTCCTAATTGAAATTATGAGGTAATAACTTTTTTTTATTATTAATAATAATTTATGTGATTTAAAAGTATATATAAAGTGTTGTTGTATTACATTTTTTTATCATCTATTTAAAAAGTAGGAAAAAATATTTTACATTTGTTTTGAATTGTAAAAAAAAAGGGTATCGAAATGAATATAGTATTTAGATTTCATAAAAACGAAAACAGTATGATTACAGAAGCAAAAATATTTCGATGAAAATAATAGTGATAAAATCATATATTTAATTGAAAATGAGCTCTTTTAGTTCTTAAAAAAACAAATTCTTCTAGTTTTGGTTATTTTTATGCATATTAAATAAATTTATTATTATTGGATATGGGATTAAATGGCACGAAATTATATTAATTAAATCACTAATTTCAAGTTTGAGTTAGGAGTATGTCTCTATATTAAACACTTAGAAAAAAAAAATTGTCGTCCATTATGATTTTACTTAACTTAAGTAGAATTCTCTTCTATAATAGTTTTGATTTCTATAATAAAAAAATATTTTTTTATTGATTCAACCATTGTTAATCATGATTTTGAGTGTGTTAACAATGAATAAATCACACCTATTGAGAAAATGACATGACAGTTAATCTGTTACAACATACATTTTCATATTATCTTAGGTTCAATGTGTGAAATCAAGGTCGGTGAAGCTAGAGTTCTGAACAAAAATTTTGTCCTTATTATTTCATTCTTTCACTAATGATGAGTTCTTCTTGATGATGTACAATAAAGTTCTAGTTATGCCTTGTTTCTTGTTTGCTCTTTTGATCCTACAACAACTTGGATTGTTTGCTTATCTTATTTCATCTTAATAGGATTTGATGAGCTAATTTGCAAATTCATCCTCAAGATCTAATAGTTTGGTTGGTAGTCTATTATTGAATCTCAGGTGGATAGATTCTTTTATCATTGAAGTTTTAGAATTAAAAACTCTAAAGACTTTAAAAATATTTTAGTATTTAAGAAAGATTCCTTTTGTCAACCTTATAATGAAATTCTCAAGTTAATATTCGATACTAAAAATAAAATTTTCACATGCCCTAAAGGTATGAAAATATAATACATTGAGTTTTCTCTTGCTTTGCAATTCACAATAAGTCTTATCAACAATGTTGTATTCAATATTCTATTTTGAACATAATGTGTTGTGTTAATAATCTACTCTTTTTTTTCTCTATCAATGTTCTCCTCAGGCGCAGGGGAGGAGGAATATACCAACAAAGACATTTTAAAACTAAGTCAAGGAGTAAATATTAGGGATGCAAGAGAAAGATTAGGATTGGGGTTACCTAGATTGTCTCACCTTTTTATACATGACATTCATTGGCATGCATTTCTGGCAAATTTAGTTACTCATGCATGGGTGATAGCCTTCCTTGAATTTTAGGGGTGTAGTCATGGCAAATTGCCTGAATATCGTCCATGTTTAACAATCTCCATTTCTTTCTTGTTTTCATATTTGCCTTTGTTGAGTGCACCTTGATGCCAAGAGGTGTGTGACAAATCTACATCACAGTACGTGGTCTTATGGTCGATTCATCATATATTCATTAAAGAAGTATAATTTTACAACTTCTTGAGTTAATGAATATTGTTTTGTATAACATGATATTGATATTATTTTTCTTAAAATATACTTAATTTGTTCTTATATATAAGATTTGATTACTTAGTTTATCAAGATTAAAAAATGATTATTTAATTTATAATAATAAATTTATCTTAAATTATAATTTTTTTAAAAAATTATCTTTATCATTAGTACTCCTCTCTCTTTTAATTATTTATCAATATATCCTTCCTCTTCTTTTAATTAAGAGTTTTTCTAGTATAAAAATAATTAATACAATAAACAATATATATTAGATATTATAAAAAAGAATAAAATTATTTTAAATTTAGTTTTAGAAATAGAAACGAATGAAGTATAATATAAAATACACCTTATTTGTAGTTGCATATTTTTTAATTCTAAAATCTTTTTTTATCCATATTCTACAATTTAACTATATATGTACGATGTTAAGATTAATATATTATACCAACAATCGGTGTGTTGACTTGATTTTTTTCATATGTTGTTGGCTCTTAATTAAGTCGTGTTCGAACATAAAAAAAAATGACCCTAACAAAATTTTGAGTCGGAAAAATGAGATATATGCAAGCACATCCCACAAATACTTGAAATAATTAAAGTTAATTATTTGAGTCATGAACTATATTAACTAAAAATTAAAAAGAAAAATGATGAGAATATGCTACTTTTTTAATAGTCTTTTTAACACCATAAAATCATTTAGTTGATAGACTTATGTTTGAAAAGATACACAAAGAAATTTGCTATATTGTTAATTAATTAGAGTTTTAATTATGTTGATAATGTGTTGTAAACAATACAGAGAAATGGTATAAAAGGTGATCAAGATTATAGAAGCGTGAACTCTAAAATGTCTAATTATTCTTCGTGAAAAAGTGATAATCCTTCCTTCTTATTCTTTATCCATATTTGCAAAATATGTCCTTACATAGGACTCCAAACAAACAAGATGTATGATTAAGATGCTATAATTCTGTATGTTTAATCTCTCGCTTAGTTTGCTGCAAAGTGGATTAATTCCAACATATGTGGAATTCTGGATTCAAGAGTTTGTCCACCTCTCCACAAGCGTGCGTCTATTGTGTTCATTAATCATGATCTAGGACCTAATTCATCGCGATTAATTAATTGGGTCATTTCTTTTGTGTATATTATAATGTTAATAGGGAATCCAATAGGGTTATCCATTATCTATCTAGCTAGTTTCTGTTAGGGTTTACCAGAATCAACCTTCGTTGCTTTTTGATTAATTCTCCTTCTCCTCAGCTTAGCTCCATCCATAGCTTAAGTTGAGCTTTTATTCTTAATTTATTCTTCCATTGAATAAAAAAACATTATTATTATTATTATAATAATAATAAAAAAAATATGGAATATACAAATAAGTTTTGAACTAATTAAATTATACTGTACATTCCTCTTGAAATAAAGTGAAATATACACTTTAATTTAATTATAATTTTTTTTAACAGTAATCTCATTGAAAATAAAATTTGTGACCTCATATGCATAGTGGTACTATACAATATCTCCCCAGTGCGTCAATCCTAATGAGAGTATGAATAGTTAATCTGAATCGGTTACTAGAATGCATTCAAACTCCTATTCAGTCAAATGGAAAATGATAATTTCAAATTTTAATTATTCAGTTTCTTTATGAAAGTTGGAATAATTTATTTGATTTTTGGACTATTCAATTTTTAACTTTTAAGTTTGATTTGTATTTAGTGGAATCGATTAATAAACAGAGTAAGATCCTAACAAGTTAGGTAATCAAATCTACCACCAATAACTCTTTTCCCCCATTATATACAACTTTCATCTTTATCATTTTTGTGTCTCCACGTTAAATTAAAGCCACGATTAATTATACCGCGTTTGTTTGAAAATTTTCAAACCTATGACCCCGTAGCTTGCGCTGCTTCTTTACTTCTAATTAAGCCTATGCGTACTAATCTAAGTAATAATATATTCTCTTACCAATTCTTCTATAAATACTCCTACAAATCTTTCTCTTACTATATAAAAAAATATCAAATTAAAAAAAAAGTATTTAATATGTTGAAAATATAAAACATATTTAATAATTAATATATAAAAATAAGAAAACTAATAAAAAATAGTATAGGAGAATTTAAATTATTCATCATTGTAATCTAACTTTCTTGTTACATTTTCGATTAATTGTCAATTTCAGTAATGGTAGGTAGCTCAAAGATGATTTAAGCTTCCTTGTAATGGAACGATCGTGGCAGCTTGAAGATTCATTCATTCATACTCGTAATTAATGATATCCCAGTTTTCTTTTATTTTTAAGGCGTGAATGGCACCATGCAGGTTTTCTAATCGGGAATGAAGAAAAAGATGTATTACCAATTCCAACCTCCAAGAAGTAAAAATACACGGAATTGAAAATCTATTTTGCCCCACGGAAGAACGAGTTTAGAAAAATGAAATTAAAAAAAAAAAAAAAACCGAAATGGACGGCAATATGACATTCGCAATATTCTCGTCTTTTTTTTATATATATAAAAAAAGACACTCCTTATGTACATGGCACAGTACTAATGACATGCTAGAACTGTTACTAAAGGTTTGCTTAAAGAATTAGGAAAATGCTAGAACACTAATTACGAAAATAAAAATGTTTTTTTTTTTGTTAAAATGCATAAAAATGTATTTTTTTATATTTTTTAAATATATTTTTATATGATTTTAAATAAAATATTTTTTGATTAATATTTTTAAGACACTGGTTAATAACATCCAAAGAATTATTATAAGCTCGAATTATAAAATTTCTCTAAATTATAACTACTTATCAAGTCCATGAATCGAAGGCTAGAAAATCCTTTTAAGAGAATTACACACGGAAAAAAAAAAACACGAATCTACACTTACAAAATAAAGGTAGAAATTCATATAAATTCTTTAACCACTTATGCGCGTTGGCTTAAAACTTGTAGTTCTCCTTATAGATTAATTAATTGAAGTTTCAACGGGGCTGGATGTGAATAATGTCAACAATAATCATGATTGGGATGTTTATGAAAAGACAACAAATCCCAAACAATAATCAACATAGCGTTTTGAATTGTTAAGAAGAAATACGTGTATGTAAAAGTACCATAAACAACAATAACAAAAATAAAAATGTGCGTGAGAAGAAAGAAACATTTTTTTAACAAGATATTAGTACCAAAAAATAATGATTAATCTTTCCAGCAAAATGAAGATTCTTTTCTAATAAAATTTATTTCATATCTAAATATTAATTAAAATACAAAATAAAAACACAATTTATTACCACTTTTGTTTTGAGAAGAGGTGAGAGAGAAAGTATGTGGGAGCTTAGTGGACATTAAAATGGAAGGAGCCCTTCCTTTTCCGGCACTTTCTTTTGCTTTCAGTCCCCACTTCCCTTTTTATTAACACTTCACAAAACAAACTCTCTCATCTCCTCACACTTCAAATCCAAATATCTCTGTTCTCAATATTCCACCCCCTTTTCTCTTCTCTCTTCTTTCTCTATTCTCAGATCCATTGCTTTATCCCACAGCTTCCACCACTGCATCCAAACACGCCCTTCTCTCATGTAAGAACCTCTCTCTCTCTCTCTCTCTCTCCTTTCCATTCATTCATACTATTATTATTATTTGTGAAATTAGATTGTGTTTGTTTGTTTTTATGTTGTTGGAAGGAAAGGGATTATTGAGATGATGTATATGAAATGAAAATCTTGGATGTGAGGCTAAGGATTCTCGTATTTGTCTCTATTCATCGTTATCTAACCGCAACTACAACTTTGTTTCTTTCGTAGTCATTATCCTACCGCCACACCGAACTAGTTTATTTTTGTCTTGTTTTTGGGCTCATCGGAAAAAATCGAATTACTCGAATATACCGTAATAATCGTCAATAAAATAAAATTATTTTCTTCGTGACTTTTTTTATTTTAAAATAACAAAAAAATAGTATTTATTTTGCGTGTGAAATGCAAAATGCAACCACCACGTTTAAGTGAGGTGATTGCGCTGCACGACGCGTGGATATAGCTGTACCTTAGGTACAGCCAGTTGTCCGTGATATTCAGGCACGAGATTACATGATAAAAAAAAAAGGTCAAAATTTATGGCTATTTAATAATTTGATAATTATTTATTAGTAATTTATTTTGGTTTTAAAATTTGTCCGCGCGGTACTCATGGTAATGTGCATCTCGTTTCATCGTTGGTCAGTTTTGGGCCGAGGGTGCAGGCCCACGTAGGTGGGGCCCACATGGGTGATAGTGTGGGAAAAAATACAGCATTCATATCCTAGTACTATCATATTAAATTATTTTGTTGTCGTCTTTTTAAGCTATCCTCAGGGCATTACGCTAGCTAATTATTCCACTTTTTGAATTTTGAATGCTAATTTATTTATTCCTTTCTTTTTGGAGTTTCACCAGCTAGATAGAATTTGCTCTTGCAAAAATGGCAGCTTCTGGGGTAAGTGTTATGGAACTTAATTGAGTTATATTACGATTATGATTTATGGGTTATACTTATGCAGTTGTGCATGTTACAGAAGAATCCTGGGTTCATAATAATAGTGGGTTGTTTTTGTTATTTCAGGTTCATTCTAGCAAGCAAATGAGGAGGTTGGAATCGAGGAAGTCACATTCTTGGTGGTGGGATAGTCACATCAGCCCCAAGAATTCTAAGTGGCTTTCAGAAAACCTTGAAGGTATGCAATTGCAATGGTCTTATAGTGTTTATATGTTTGTTTTTGTTATATTTGTCTTCATTCTTTAATTCCTCTGTGTTCACATTCCAGGTTTTATTGTTAAAAAGATTGTATTGTTGCTCTGATACTTGTAATCCTTGAGTGAAAATTCTCCTAATATGAAGCTTTTTTGCTGCAACAGATTCATTAACTTCCTCAGTCTTTCATTTTTATTTCTTTAGTTTAGACTATCTTCACTTCTTTCGTCTTCCAAAATTGAATTCTCTGTTTGTATGTGGCAAGGCTTAATTTGCAATACCTAATGTTGCAATCAAAACTTCATGCACTAAGATCAGCAGGCCTAATTTTTTTTTTTAATAATTTTGCAAAAATTGAGCATCATTAATCATTTGTAGGGATGTCCTTTTATATTCTTTACATTTTTTACATATTCAACCTATTATAAATTTATAACACTGTTATTGTTATACTTTTATTCTATACCCTCAAAGTATCACAACCTGCCTAATTGGCTAGCTTTTCCACCATTCAGCATCTACATGAATCTGGCTGTTTGCCATTTCTGCCAACCGAACAGGGTACCTAATGCCAATAAGAGTAGAGAGCTATAAAGCTTCTTTTATTAGTTGATATGCTATATTCAAAAATTTTGCCAGGTTCTAATGTTCTGTGAATTCAGCAGGAATGCTAGAAAATAAATATTGTTAAAACATGGGAAAAAGTGTGTTTTGCATGATAACTCTTCAATAGTTCAAATATGTTTTTATATTTAAGTGGAGTTTTCTATTGTAGTTTAAAATGATTATCTTCTGTAAGAGATTTAGCACCTCTAAAGTGACTGGGTACACTTTAGAAGAGAAAGTGTGGAGTCACAAGTCATAACCATTGATTGGAAGATCGATGGAATAAAATTTTAACAACTTCATTGTAGTCTGTAATACACGTAGGTTATCATCTATTGATTTTCTAATCAATGGTTGTAATTCCACATTTTTCCCTCAGTCCCTCCAAAGTGCAGTCCTAATTTTAGAGAAGCCAAATTCTGCTCTAATATAACTATGAATGTTAATTATCTTTTTGTTTTGGTGAATGAAAGGGTAATTATCTTTAGTAGACAATATTGCTAAGGGGACATTTATTTCAGGGTTTAGATTTGCATTCCTATGGCTGTGTCAAGTTTTATAAAATCATTCCCATCCAAAAATTATTCCCAGGCATATGTTTTGAGTATTATTCCCACCAATTCATTTCCATTGATAGAGGTGGGTAAAATTTATTCCCATGAGAATGATTGAAGTCTTGCCAGAATGGGTAGTGGGTGGTTATAGTGGGTAGTGGTAGAAAAAAAATAAAGTTTTAATTTTAGGGATATTTTTCTCTTATAATTGTATGTTTCGTGGAATAATTTTTAAAGGATACCAAATACCAAACATGGACATAATATATTTTCAGAAATACCATACTCAGGAATATCATTCCTGGTTATCTTATTCCCAGGAATGTGAAATTATTTCCTGAAACAAATGTGACCTCAATATCAATTTCCACCCCTTTATTCTCTCCATGCATGCACCTTATAAACAAGCTGAAAGATTCTTCAAAGAATTTGATTTTCTACGCTTCAATGATGTCCGCTACACTTGTTACCGAAGATTGCTTTTAGACCGCCAAGGTTAGTCTTTGTTCTGCTGGCTAAACAAGGAAAGTTGTTGCCTTAGTTATGAAGGTCATGGACTTTTAGATTGCCAAGGTCATGACCTTGTTGCTTAGTCTAAACAAGGCAATTTAATACTAGTAAAGTAATAAATGTCATTACTATATTAGCATCTATTTTTCTTCTTTGCCATGACTTACTGGAAAAGAATTCTCCAGTTGTGCTTTCTTTTTCGGGGTGGAGGTAGGGGGTTTGCATCTTACTCTGTATATGTCAATCTTTTATATCATAATGCCGTCCAAGAAAATGACTTGATTTTCATTCTCAGAGATGGACCGGAGTGTGAAGCGAATGTTGAAGCTGATAGAAGAGGATGCAGATTCATTTGCCAAAAAAGCTGAAATGTATTATCAGAAGAGGCCAGAATTGGTTGCTCTGGTTGAGGAGTTTTACCGTGTTTACCGGGCTCTGGCTGAACGTTATGATCATGTGACAGGAGAATTACGGAAGAATATACCCTCTGATCTCCAATCCCAAGGTTCAGGTATTTCAGATGCTGGCTCTGAACCATCCTCCACTTGGCCCTCTCCAACTCCAAAGAGGGGGGGTCGTCTTAAATCTAGTACCCGAGCTGCTGGGTTTGAATACTTTCTTGGCTCTAGTGGAAATGGTACTGATGTATACCAAAAAGATGGGGATGAGTCTTCTACTTTGACAGATTCTGAGGAGGAATCTGATGATTCATCAGTTAACAATTATTCAGGTTTCTCACGGAATGGTAGTGATCTAGGGATAAACAGAAGAATAATGGAGTTGGAAACTGAGCTCCGTGAGGTAAAAGAAAAGCTATGGATGCAGGAAGAGGAACATGCAGATGGTTCAACTAGGGGATCAAGAAATGAGAATACTGAAGATCTTTATACCAAAATTAATGCATATGAACAAGAACTAATGACTGTGAATGAGAAGTTAAGACTTTCAGAAGAAGAAATTACTAAACAGAAGATTGAGCTTCAAAAATACAGACTCTTCAATACAGAAAATTTGGAGGCTGGTTTTGAGTCATCACTAACGAAAAAACACATCAATGAAGGAGGGGAAGCACACAAGATGATAGAGGTTGAGGGAAGCATTGATGGTGTGGATAAGGAATTGTTTGACCAAAATGGTGAGATCGAGACGCTTGCGAGGGAGCTAAGAATTACCAAAGAAAATCTCAAAGCTTCGGAAATGCAAATTACTTCACTGAAATTTGAGGCCAATAAATCATCTGAAAGAATTCAGCAATTACATGATCAGCTTGAGTTGGCTCGTAAAGACATTTCTACTTGGAAAACCAAATTCAATAGTGAGAAAAGAGAGAGCACCAAACTCCATGAAAGACTTGCGAGGTTAAGGACTAGTCTATCAGATCGTGACCATGAGATCAGGGATTTGAAAACAGAAGTATCTGATGCCGAGCAGAAAATCTTCCCAGAGAAAGCTCAGTTGAAATCTGAAATGTCAAAGGTGCTGGAGGAACGGACTCATTTAGAGGAACAGATCAGAGAATGGGAAAGTCGAGGCCGTTGTTTTGAAGACGATATCAGAAGGATCCAGTCTGAAAAAATGGAGATGGAGGAGGCACTCAAGGGTGAGATTCAGCTGTTAAAGGCAGGAATTGAGCAGAGAGAGAACAACATAAAAGAACTCAACACAAGCATTGATACTTTAAAACTAGAGAAAGATAATCTCCACGTAGAAGTTGGTTCACTCAAGGAAGAGGTGAACTCCAGAGATGGTAGGATTGAACACCTGAACAGCCATTTGAACGAGCTTCACGTGGAACATGTACAACTGATTGCTGGAATGGAGGAGGCACACAAACATGTGGAAGAACTAAAATCAAAAGCCAAGCAACTTGAGGAAGAGGTCGAGAGGCAAAGAACCGTGATCTTAGAAGGAGCAGAAGAGAAACGCGAGGCCATAAGGCAGCTATGTTTCTCACTCGAGCACTATAGAGATGGCTATAATATGCTTCGGCAGCATGTTATGGGGCACAGACGAGTTCCAGTTTTGGCTGCCTAGTTAATAAATTTGAAACGTGATCTTGTATATTGTTTTGGTGCTATCTTCATTTCTGTCTTGGGATGTTTTATGGTTCTAGTGTATGAGTCAAGGTCATGTGTACTACTACGGAGAAGTGATGACCATGTTTGCATGGTGTAAGTTATACTCTGGCTTGTTAGCTATACGCCTAATACCACAATATGCTGCTGATGCCATTGCTAAGATAACCCTTCCTTAAGGGCTCAAGAGAGATTGAAAAATTTGCTTAGTTTGATCTAATATTGTATAACCGACTCGTCTGGTCTGATGTCAATGATTGTGCATTTTTTTTAAGTTATTGCAACTTGGATTTCCCTTACAGTAAATATATAATGTTCTTGGTTAATGTAGTTTCAATTTTCTTTAGCCTTGTGCTAGCTCTTTAGAAGAAAGGGAAGCTTTATTAAAATTGAGTTTTAGTTTGACTTCGATTTTCACGCTCCCCCTTGACCAATGCCTTATTTTTTTGGCAAGTAAAATTTTAGGTTAGTTGGGTTAATATCTCATTAGGATGAGGTTAGAGAAGTCGTCACATTGGGAGTGAGATTCGAAATTGCAAGCTTATTCGTGTGAGATATTTATTTATTTATTTATATAAGCTGGATAGATATACTTTGGAATTAAACAAAATGCTTAATTTTCTGTGTTTTGTTTTGCAGGTAATACGTGACAATTTTGTGAGTGGAGAAAATATTTTGGCAACGATAAATAATAACATAAAAATAAATCAAAAGAAAAACATAATACATCTTTTTGAAAATTAGTTACAATTATATTATTCACTTGGTATAATAAAGCATATAACCTATGTTTACAATATTAAAATGCTTAAATATAAGAGAAACTTATCTATTGATTTGCCTTACAATCCACCACCCTATTCTATTGTAGTACTTTCGCTACCTAAGTCCCAAAAAGGCAACAACTAAGGCAAGAACAAACAATATAGGAACCCCAAAAACTAAAAATTTGGAACCGAAGAACACAAGAACACAGAAAATGACAGTGGGAAGCAATAATGGCAGAGGAAAACCATTTGCTGAGGCTCGGCTGATCTCCATGGTCGCTGATGAATTACCATATTCCCCTTGCACCGTTGGACCAAATTCATAAACAGTGTTACGCTGCAACAATATATTATATAAAAAACATTATATAGAAGGATTTTTATCAATAAAATATCAGATCATTGCATGTTTTAGAGTCTTCTCACCTTGCTAGCAGCGTTACTTGCTATTGCTGCTGTTACCATGAACAAGAACAGAATCACCGCAATTTTCCTTTTTGCAAAAGCCATTGTGTTGTCTATCTAATAGAAAAAATTAAAAGTAAAACAACTAGAAAAACCTGAGGGAATATAGGGTGCTGAATGAAATCATTCTTATTTATAGTGTAGGTTTTTTTTTTTCCTTAGAAAAATATCGTGGTTACCTTTTTTAGTTTAATTGTGTTCGATGCTAACGTGTTTTTCTAGATATATTCTGTCCAATTTTAATTAAGGAAATTGTTTCAGGTTCTTTCATCATTCACAAGATTGAGATTTATTGTTCATTCAATTCCCCTTTTGTAAATTTTGCATGTGTGACTGCGTGTAGGATTTTAATTACGTTGGAGCAACTTTAAACACAATCCATATTGATTTCCTAGTTATTCTAACCGTGATAAAGCAATTTCAATTTTAATCAGCTTTGATTATTATTGTTTTATTAAATAATTATTTTGATAAGATTTTTAATTAAAATTAAAGATATTTTTATTTATCATGATAAAGATTGATAATGCGAAGTAAATTATGATAGAGATTATTCTCCAAAAAAAATTATGATAAAGTTTACGATAATAAGAAGTAAATCTTTTTATAATTTGATCAAAATAATTCTTAATAATTGGATTATTGAATCAATAACATAGATAAATCAACATGTGTACCTGTGGATACGAGGAATGACAATTCTATCCGAATCATATAGATCTCCGTAAAAATCCATGATAAATAAAATAATTACTCATTTATTGGGTATAGATTCCGGTGCGAGTACCTTTGTTTTTAACCTTGAGAGATATAATGATATATTATGTTCCTTAATCATCCAAGAATAATAAAAAAAAAGATCACGTTATTTCTAAGAGATATATCACGTTCTTTAATTCACCAAAAAACGATTATTTTTACTATAGAGATAAATCACAATCTTCATTTACTCATAGATAGATCACATTTTTTAATTCAAAAAATATCGCCTTCCTTATTTGCTCAGTTTCTTAATTTTTCCTATTTATTGTAAAAGATCTTTAAATAGTACTTTAATTTTTGTAATATTTTATTATTATGATTATGTTTTATAAAGATATTTGAATGAAGATTTAAATTAATAACTAATATATTTTTAAACAATATTTTATTTATCAACTTTTCATAATTAATTAAAGTACAGATACCAATAAGATGTGGACATGTGACTTGTTTGATAGATAACTTTGTTCTTTAAATAGGTTATCATGGATCCTCTAAAAGAATGTATTTTTAGCATTTTTCATTTAAACCTAAAAGAAGATATTAAAAAAAAAACATTTCTATCTTATGACAAAGATTGTGCAAGGAGGGGGTGCATAATCGTACTACCAAAACCCTTGAGTATAACTACCATGCGAGGATAAAGAATCTATACAAGAGTTATCCTTGCAATAAATATCACTAACTAAAAAATTATTCGTTGAATCTTTGAAAATGTGAATATTAAGTACATATTTGATTTGAAGATCAAATTATTGTGACATGTATTTTAATGTAATCCAACATATGAAAGCAAAAACAAGAATTTGGATCATTTTGCAAAAATATTTTTGCCTCTAACATATCTTTTCACGATTTGCAAACATGCACTGAGTTGGTACCAATAATCGTGGTTTGATGTTAATTTGTGGGCTTACTTACATAAAGTACAGCTACAAATATCTGGGGTTTTGCCAATTATAATAATAATTAGAACAAGCATGTTCACCTTGATTAAGAAGAAATATTTTATTAACAAAATGAGTCATATCTTATGGTGTAAGAATTTTAATTTTAATATAACTGCTATGAGGCGGCACACACGATGCCTTCTGAGGTTAGTGTCACTACACTAGTGATAAATTAGGATTGACTTACTTGGTCAACATTTCATTCATGATAATAACATAGCTTTTTTAATATTGTTGGAATTATGACAAGTTATTCTCCATTTCGCCATACTGTGTCTACGCGCTTTTTGGGCTTGGGCCAGTGCTATTTGTTACTTTTATATGGATTTCATTTTTTTTCTGACCACACCATACCAGTCTTCTCTTTTCGTTTTCCAAAAACACTTGTGACAACTCCTTTAACACAACAACAACCCCATAATCTTCCTTAGAGAGCACTACCTTCTCTTCTGAGAACACCATTTTGATCGTTTGTTGCATAATCATATCCTCATTTTGGCAAAATGACATAAGTAGGGTCCTTTTAAAAACTATTTCCTGCAGAGGGTCTGTTTTCGAACAAATTCCGCAGGAGGTCTATTTTTGTTAGGGTTCCGCCACTTAGACTGACGGAATATGCATGCATAGTTTCCGCCACTTGGACTAGTGAGTTCCACCCCAAAGGTTTCCGTCACTTGGACTAGCTAGATATCCATGCATCCATTCATGCACCATCTGTGGTTGGTTTCGACAGTTTGACTGGCGAGATTCTTGCGCTGGGTTGCGGGCCACTGGTTCCGCCAGTGAGGTTAGCGGGATGCTTGTCATTGATTCCGTCCATGAGGATAGTGGGATGCTTGTAGTTTTTGCAGTCTATTATTGAAACGTATAGGTTGAAAACAAATGATACTAGAATGCAATATGTTATAAACATTTGGCTATTATTAAAAAAAAAAAGCAATCGGGTTTAATGTTGCGTGAAAAGAAATAATTTCATTTCAAATAGTTTTAAAAATTTTATTCCAATTAGTTTTAATGAGATTTTCAATTTATACATTTTTATTAAATCAATTCGGATGCAAAATTCACTATCAAACTTTGTTTTAAGCAATTAATGTTGATTCCTATTAGTTTTAATGAGATTTTTATATCTATAAAAGAAATAGTTTGAAATCAATCTGTTTTAAAAAAAATTCGATGAGGCAAAATTCATTGCCAAAATCCGTTGTCAGCAATCAATGTTGATTCAAATTAATTTTAATGAAATTTTTAGCTATACATTTTTAATAATTAATTAATTCGGAAATCATTCTTGGAGATCTTCCATAATCAAAATCGGGTTTAATGCTAGGGGGCTTCCTTGGAAAAGTTCCTAGCTCTAAATATATAAAGAGGTTTAGCTAAAAATTTCCAAATTAATTAATTATTAAAAATGTTTAGCTAAAAGTTTCATTAAAATT
>NC_016089.4:44261601-44263024 GCF_000004515.6 Glycine max | reverse complement strand
TAATTTGAATCAACTATTAATTGCTGACAACGGATTTTGGCAATGAACTTTGCCTCATCGAGATTTTTCTAAAACAGATTGATTTCAAACTATTTCTTTTATAGATATAAAAATCTCATTAAAACTAATAGGAATCAACATTAATTGCTTAAAACAAATTTTGAGAGTGAATTTTGCATCCGAATTGATTTAATAAAAACGTATAGATTGAAAATCTCATTAAAACTAATTGGAATAAATTTTTTAAAACTATTTGAAATGAAATTATTTCTTTTCACACAACATTAAACCCGATTGCTTTTTTTTTTTTTTTAATAATAGCCAAATGTTTATAACATATTGCATTTTAAGTGTTTGAGCCTCTATCATTAGTTTTCAACCTATATGTTTCAATAATAGACTGCAAAAACTACAAGCATTCCCCTTTCCTCACGGGCGGAATCAATGACAAGCATCCCGCTATCCTCACTGGCGAAATCAGTGGCCAGTGACCCAGCGCAAGGATCTCGCCAGTCAAATTGGCGGAACCAACCATGGATGGTGCATGAATGGATGGATGGGCTGGATGGCATGGGTATCTCGCTAGTCCAAGTGGCATAAATCTTTGGGGTGAAACCCGCTAGTCCAAGTGGCGGAAACAATTCATGCATGTTCCGTCAGTCCAAGTGGCGGAATCCTAAAAAAAACAAACCCCTAAAGAATTTATTCGAAAATAGACCCTCTACAGGAAATAGTTTTTAAAAGGATCCCGCTTACATCATTTTACCCCTCATTTTCATTAACCATGATTGGGTTTGTTTGAATAAATTTCTCCATAAACACTTACAAGAAAAGAAAATGAGAGAAATGAGATTTTTTTTCAATAAGATAAAATTAATTTATACATAAATTAACTTTTAGAAAAGTTAACATAAGATATCATCTACAAATTAATTTGTACATAATTTAATTTTATCATATGTAAAAGTTTTTTTTTTTCATTTCTCCTTTTTATTTTTATTCTTCTCTTATAAGTATTTTTAGAGAAAGTTATTCAAATAGACTCATACCCTACTACCACCATTAGATATATAAGCTAAGAAAAAATTGAGACCATTGTCATCAACTCATCTTTACAGAGATCAAATGTTGATTAAACCTAAATAATATCTCTACAACTTTCATCTTTAACGGAATTGAATACTGTATTATGATTTTAGCCAACCTCATTTAGCGGAAACTTTTATTAAAGTTTTTTTTCCTTGGTAAGTAAGGGTTCAGTTTGAGTACATGACATATTAGGTGAGAAAAAAAAAATCTGCAGATCATGCTCGTTTTTTCAAAGACGTATGAATATACTATCTATCTATCTATCTATCTATCTATATATATATATATATATATATATATATATATATATATATATATATATATATATCATAAG